>NC_048430.1:11368930-11415313 GCF_013103735.1 Etheostoma cragini
TATCCAAGTAAGTACGTAGTGTACGAAGTGCACTTCCGTTAGTGCACTAAGGGAAGTGCGCGATTTGGAACACACTAAAGGACCCACACCGGAACCAGCTGGAGGTGGTTTTAAAACCGGAAACAAAGCTGCAAGGAGGTTTGTTGTCTTTCTACTGCTCTGCTAATGAGGCTAAGCTAACGTTAGCGAAACCATTCTCAGCCTGCTCGTCTCTCCCCGATGTATCGAGTGCAGATATGAGTTGCACGGGCTCAGATTTAAATGGTTTAGGGCACATCGTGTCATACTGACATTTGTGAAATCCATAAAATAATAAAGTTTCCTCATTGCAAACAATAACAGAAGATAGGAATAATTTCATAAACGTTTTAGCTATCAATGGTTGTTTGGTTGCTAACGTTAGCTCAAAACGCCATTCAATAGACAGCCTTTGTTGTGTTTGATGCTAACTTGAACCAATATATAAGCAGTGAACCAACTTGGTTGAGTAGGTCCATTTTTACTGTATTGACAATTCAGAAGTGTCTCCTGAATGCAACTTGTCGGAAAGTGACGTATGCGCAACTCAAATCTGCACTCAACTTACATTGGGGAGTGACGTCGAGCATCACAACTTAGTTTTCATTTTTGTAATCTTTTAAAACTTTTATATAAACACACAGGCACAGTGAAACGTGTGTATATATTTTAGGTAGAGACAATATATATATACTCCTAGCATCACAGTAGGCTTTTTTGTAGGCAGTAGCTCAGTCAGTAGGGTGTAGGGTTGAGAACCGAAGGGTCGCCGGTTCAAGTCCACATACGGACTAAAGAAAGGTGGTGGACTGGTAGCTAGAGAGATGCACTACCAAGGTGCTCTTGAGCAAGGCACCGAACCACCAACTGGTGCAGGTCCATTATGGCATGTGTAGGTACTCATCATGAGTGTGTAATTCAGGCTTGTGTGTAATAAATACAACAACTTTTATGTTGCAATAACAACAAAATGTAAGGTGGGGCGGCTGTGGTTCAGTGGTAGAGCGGTTGCCTGCCGATTGGAAGGTTTGTGGTTCAATCCCTGGCCCTGGCGATATGCCATTGGAGTTTGAATGAGTGTGAGTGTTCATCTGATGAGTAGGTGGCAGTGTATGAATGTGTGTGAAACATTCGTTGTAAGACAGTAGTTGTTAGGACTAGAAAAGCGATACATACAATACAGCAGATAAATTGTATTCATTTATTTCCCCTTGTTGGAGCCACGTCCTGGGCCTACACATTGCAGGCGACCCCCTAATCAACATACGCCTGCCGTCTTTACTACGTCAACAACAACAAAAATAGGGCGGACGCACAACAGGGTTTCCATTACGTACCTGTAGCATCGGCGCACCAACTAAACAACAGGGCTACTTGTAACCCGTGAAATATGACAATTTATAGGCAAATAACATTGTGGACACTGTATTAGATGAATTTACTGTCCGAACAGCAACCCCTCCTAACCCCTCACCCTCCCCATTATATAAATATATAGTATTTATTTATGTCTATTCACATACAATAAGGCATATTTTTAGTTGTGTCACAATGTTAATGATGACATCACATACAATATAGTCACCATGGCACAATAATACTTGGTATAAAATGATGTAATTAATTTGGCTTTGAAGATCACAAAGTGGCTTTTCACTTCACATATCATTAGCACCTACTGTATTTTATGACCCTATTCAATATTGTTTTATGGAATTGTAATAAAACAATACTCCATCAGAGGATGGTTAGTTCAGTCGCCAGTTCATTTTGCAAGAATTTGTCAAAATTGTAGGATTTGTGGCAAACTAAGAAACAAACTACACACAACAGCTTTTGTTATAGCTTGTTTGTCTCTTGTTATTCACTATTTAAAAGTGTGGGTGAGGACAGATCTGATTAAAATATATCACTTCCTACATGTGTATATCCCATTGTATTGTTATTTTTTGTCCCATTGTATGTTGCCTGTAGTATTTAAATTGTTTGTCATGGATTCAATGTTAACTCGACCCCCCCCCCCCCCCCCCCCCCCCCCCCCCCCAATTTCCCATCAAAGTCTAAGGGGCATAGTTTTTTTGTGACTCAAACTTTAAAAAAAACATGCGAATCTCTGAAAAAAAAGCACAACATTCCTAAACATTTGATATTTTTGGTGTGTTTTTTTTTGCGCATGGAAGACAAGTAGCGGGACAAAAAATGCGCAAGATGATGATGAAATATAAAGTATGACAAATACTTGCCATTTTGCCAAAGATTTTAAAGCTCAACCTAAAACAAATTTGTGTTTTTCCCTAAATATGCATTTACTGTTTTCTGCAGACGTCCAGCAGCTGTTGGTGGTTAAAGAAGAGGTTCCCCTTGGGCAGCAGGAGTGGAGCTCCAGGATGGACCAGGAGAAGCCAGAGCCCCCCCCACACATTAAAGAGGAACATGAAGAACTCTGGATAAGTCAAGAGCGAGAACAGCTTCAAGGGCTGGAGGAGGCTGATATCACCAAGTTCCCATTCACTCCTGAAAATATCCTTGTGAAGAATGAAGATGATGAAGAGAAACCTCAGTTCTCACAGCTTCATCAAAAACAAACTGAACAGATAGAAACAGAAGCGGATGGAGAGAACTGCGGAGGACCAGAACTAGCCATGAACTCAGATCCAGGTACACATTTAGAACCAGATACTGATGACAAGGCCGGAGACTCCTCTGAACCCGAGACTGATGACAGTGCCGATTGGAAAGAGACCAGAGAACTTCAGTCAGGTTTAAACTCTCCGAAAAACGAATCGAGATGTAATGCTGGTAAAAAAACACTTAGCTGCTCTGAGTGTGGGAAAAGATTTGCCACCAAGACACATTTGAAGATACACATGAGATCGCATACAGGGGAGAAACCCTTTAGTTGCTCTGATTGTGGGAAAAGATTTTGCATCATTGGACATTTGAAGGCCCACACAAGACTTCACACAGGTGAGAAACCATTTCAGTGCTCTGAATGTGAGAAAACATTTGTAACAAAGTCCCATCTGAAGAGACACATGAGAATCCACACAGGAGAGAAACCCTTTAGCTGCTCAGTATGTGGTAAGACCTTCAGTGGAAGCGGAAACCTGAAGACACACATGATAACGCATACAGGAGAAAAACCTTTCAGTTGCTCATTCTGCGTGAAGTCATTTACACAGAGTGGATCCCTGAAGGAACACATGAACATCCACGCTGGAGTGAAACCTTTCAGCTGCTCAGTGTGTGGGAAGGCATTCCGTGGAAGGGGAAATCTGAAAAAGCACAAGCGAGTCCACACAGGAGAGAAACTTTTCAGTTGCAGCTTTTGTCTCAAAAAATTTGCCTGGCCCGAACAGGTCAAAAGGCATAAATGTGTTGGGCGTCAGTCCTCACTGCTTTGTCAAATACAAGCTGAACAGATGAAAACAACGGTTGATGGAGAGGACCGTGGAGGATCGGAACCAGCCAGGAACTCTGATCCAGAGAAACATTTACAATCGGATAATGAAGACAATGCAGGAGACTCTTCTGAACCTGTCACTGAAAAAGACTGGAAAGATCCTGCAAGTAACCCATTTCGTTGCTCTGTGTGTTCGAAAACATTTAAACACAGGGGAAACCTGAATAAACACACGAGAACTCACACAGGAGAGAAACCATTTAGTTGCTCTTTGTGTGGTAAACTGTTTTCTCAAAAAGCAGGCCTGGACTACCACTTGAAAACTCATACAGGAGAGAAACCGTTTAGTTGCTCAGTTTGTAGTAAGATGTTTAGGAACAAAGGAGCTTTGACGTACCACATGGTGAAGCACACAGGAGTGAAGCCGTTCAGCTGCGGTGTCTGTGGCAGGAGATTCTTTTGGCATTTTCAGATAAAAAAACACAAGTGTCTCGGTGAGTTCTTGCAGCGAAGAAGAAAGGCCTTTAATGGCAAGAACTGTGAAAGACCAAAAGCAGCCATCACACCAGTTGCTAATAAAACCACAGAACAGTCCTCCGAAGACGATGACATGGATGACATTGGGTTTTGGAAAGAGACCAGGCAACACCAGTCAGGGTTCACTTACCAGAGATCTAAAAAGGTTCCTGCAAGAGGTGGATGTAACACTGGCAGCTCTGGTGACAAGGTTAAAACCGAAGCCAGGACTGACGAAAGTGTTGATTTTTGCAAACTGACCGGCCAACCTAAGTCATGTCTACAACATCTGAAAACTGAGCAAGTCTCTGTCAGTGATCGTGAGTATCGTGAAAGATTTGACGACAGTTGGACTCCGTTGACACGCAAGAACTCCCCAACGGATGAGCACCCATTCCGTTGCTCATATTGTGGGAAAGGATTTGCAACGGGAGGATGTCTGACGATACACACATCTGTCCACTCCAAAGAAAACTCCCTCGGATGCATTGTTTGTGAGAAAAGCTTCACTTTCAAGTCCCAGCTCTTGAGCCACCAGTGTGCTGGGGAGATCTCCCAGCTTCATACTGCCAACAAACCGACCAGCAGCTCTCAGTGTTGTAAAGGATTTAACCGTAAGCACCAGGTGCAGGTTCCCACAAGACTTCACACAGCACTGATCCACAGTAGTCCTACAGGAGAGGAACATTTTACAGAAAGAGAAAGTCTGAGACAAGACATAGTGGCCCATACAGGCATGGGGGTAAAGCAGGAGGAGCCCCCACATATTAAAGAGGAACAAGAGGAACTCAGGGTCAGTCAGGAGGGAGGGCTGCAGGAGGCTGATAGCGCCAGGTTCCCATTTACTCCTGTCCCTGTGAAGAGTGAACATGAAGACTTTGCTGCAAATGTTGACCAATAACGGGAGCTCCCCGCGACTTCCACCAATCACTACAGTTTCTTGCGCCATACCTTTGCCCCGGTTTCTGACACTGAGAGCAGCTGACCAAGCGGGTTGACGAAACACATAGGGCTGCACAATTATTTTGATCAATGCTGTGATCACAATTATTTGTTGATTTTAACCAAAACAAATTTTATTGTCACATAGGCTATTTATAACTGCTTTCACATCCATATTATGCTACATTCTTCTTATGTTGAAGTTGTATGTTTATATATAACATACAGCTGCAACACATCTAAATTAAGCTATCTGTAGGGATGAGCGAGTACAGCATTATCTGTATCTGTTTACCACATTAACTATCTGTATCTGTATCTGTACTCGGACTGGGCGGGGCCCTAACCCGGGTGTGGGTTGGGTTGTCTTGAAATGGGCGGGGCTTTAACCAGTATGCTATTTAAGCATGCAATTGATACGAGTTGATCAGAAATTGTTATATTTATTGCTGATTATAAAACTATTTACATGACAGCATCGAGCTTCAGATCAATGGTGTTGTCATGGTAACAAACAAACTATATCCACAACAAGTTTTGCAACAATGAATACAACACATGCGGTAGCAATTATGAAGCAAAATGTAATGAACAAGAGTTATCATACTCAATATAACTTTTTTTTTTAACGTAATTTTTTTTTAATGATCAGTGGTTTTTGTTTTTGGTTCAATTTAAAAACAGACAATAGAAAGCCTTAGCGTGTCATAAATGAATGAAAAGTCAGTATGTACATAATGTATGTCATAAATTGTGTTGATGAACCTTAAACCTCTATTGTAATTTATATATTTTAATGCTTGACCGTGTATTCCCCCCAAGTCCAAGGTGGATAAGCATTAAGTTAAAGTTTATTCATTTAGAAGCTGGCTCTACAGAATACAGCAAATATGCACAGAAAATATGCCTGGAAATATTGGATAGGATAGAAATCATGCTAAATAAAACATTTCATTTTAAACAAATTGTATATATTTTTTATAGGCTCAGTCTGGCACACAAAATAACAAAATCTAATAATTCTAGTGCTGGTTCCATGGTATCAGCATATTGGATAGTTGTTATGGAAACAATTGATTATGTGACAAGGGGAGAAGATTGGCAGAACAGGCAGCCAAGTGACAGTACTCTGAGCCAATGGAAATCACCCTAGCTCAATAGACCCGCCCATGCCACGCAGCCCAGTTACATTATAATAAAGATACTTTTGACTTTGTTGGTATAGTGAAATAACTCCATATCCTTGAGCGCCTCAACACAAATATTGACATAGGAAGTTCAGACAGTAAAAGACCAGATATAGAATTAGTAATTATTGGATTTTTTTTTTTTTTACCTGCCAATCAAAGACAAAGCAATGGGGGTAAAGATTTGCTCGGGGTTATGCAAACATTTTCACAGCTGAAGGGAGGCTTCAACCTCTAAAACTTGCTAAAAAAACATATTGCTTCAAATATCTGGACGTGATTTGGAATTACCTCAATCAAACTTAAAACCACTACCAGCTTGATTGGCGATTGGAGATAAAGGACGATTTTTAAAGCGACGGATATGGATTCTCGGCTCTTTTAAACAAGTTAACACCCTAAACACACGTGCCGGGCTGGTTCAATCGCAAGATTTCCCAGAACCTGTACACAAGCACTGTGTAAAATTGCTATTCTCCGTTCTGACCAATAGAGGCTACTCTAGGTCCTTTCTCAGAAAGTCCTTTTCATCAGAATCAAAACAGGCAGGTGCATCATCTACATTTTAAAGGACTTAAAGGTGCCCTGCCACATGTATTTCCAGCCATTCCAGCATGGTATAGAAAGCCTCACTCGGCTCCATTTGGGCCACTTCTCATTAATATTCAACAAGCTAAGATGCTGGACGCTGATTGGCTAACGGCATCCTTCACCCAAATGGAATAGCTGTAGTTAATTTGTTTATGGTCTTGTGTCTTTTTTTATTTTTACACATTTGAGTGCCTTTTAACGTGTGTGACATGGAAGTTATGGCTCTAATAGTTGACAATGGCTCTATAATGTATTTTATATAATGTTTTTGCCTGTTATGTTTAATTTATTGGCCAATAAAGACAGATTTTTTGTTAACCTCAATGACATTTGAAACGGTGATAACTGAAACAGATATACAACACACCATGCAGTGTGTATACACATATGTGCATGGCAAACAGACCTACACAGATTTAATTTAATTTATTAATTTATTTCACAGGGACAGTGTACATTAATTACCATTGCTGCAAATGCACCAGAATTAGCCAAAAGGTTTTTTTTCATCCGTTGTCCCTAGACAGATCTTAAAATTGTCTCCCTGAAAAAACAAGACACTTCTGCCTCTGCATCCCCAAAGTGAATATAAAATAACTATTAAATACATAAATGCATATGAAACTGTTGTCATAACCCACACAAACGACATAAAGACGCACTTGCAGATGGCATCTTGGAAGTTTGTGGTCAAGACTGTATGGTGATGTCACCAAATGGTGTCCCATTCCATGGGGGGGGGGGTTTCAGGGTGCAGGGGTAAGATGGAGAAATGGGATTCATCCTTTCCTTTATGCTCTAACAGTCAAGGACAGGCCAAGGTATAGTGGTACTGGACCGGGACCCGGGGGCCTGTTGCATGAAACCAGGATAAGGGGTTAAGCCGGGATATTCAAGTTATCCTGGATGAATTTAGTTTGGACTCGGTTGCACGAAACCAGGTTGAATTATACCCAGCCGAGTAACCATGGAGATTTTTTTTTATTGGTGCTGGTCTTTCTCTATAAAGAACAGTTTGTGTTACTCCTTAATATGTAGGCTTAAGTTTTTGTTATTATAGCTAACATTGGTTTCATGGTCTCACATCCCTGGACCAATAACGTGGCCTATATACAGTACGTATGTAGTGTAGTTTACATTCATCACACCGGGAACACCGCAACGCTTCTTCATCTTTTTATTTTGGTGCTGTCACTTTATCAGTAAAAAACATGAACATTGAAACCCATTTCAGTCGCTTGTACCCTGGATCTTCTCCATTTCTACATCAGTAAATCTGTGATGGATACCGTGGTCTATTTAAGAAAGCCGTGAACGTGCACTTATTCCAGCTATCTACACCTGGGTAGACGTAGCTCCACCTGTTCATCCTGTTTCGGCAAACAGGTTACCAATTAAGCTGTGATGAGCAGATCCCGCTAAGTCAAGGTGTGACACCGTCACTCTTTTGATGCTTTGTAAAGGCTACCATACACCATGCATACTGTAGGAATCATATATGCTAGTAAATAGTAACAATTAAACCCATTATTAATTACATTATCTTAATGAGTCATTATATCGAATCAACAGCCAGGTGTAAACTAGGTAACAGGTGATGAACAATCAACAAAATCACAAGCTATCTTTTAATTGGGCCAGAACTACAGACCAATAAAACAACAGGCTTAAATGAACCGACAACATAGGTTATATTACTCACAGTTCTCAAAGACGCACACGATCCCAGCTGATTATCCTCCGGACAACTGGTCTCTTTTTCTTTTCTCTTTCACTTTCTCTTTCTTCTCCGTGTGACATTCACTCACAATCACACCTGATAGACCACCTTTAGTACAAATCTAAAGTAACGAGCCATTTTTGTAAAATTGAAGGAGTAGAAAGTACCAATATTCGTGTTAAAATGTAAGGAGTAAAAGTAAAAACTCGCCAAAAAAATAAATGAATGTAAAGTAAAAATATCAGAAAAACCTTCTATAGTACTTTGTTACTTCCCATCTCTTACTACATGTAAAAAAAATCTCCCTTTTTTGCATTTTCACAAATAACACGAAGCTTTCACAAATCTGAAATTGGGATTTTACGAATCTTTAGCCTCTCTAGGACAATTTAATCCAGATTTGACGGGAGATGTGACAGAATATACAGAAAAGCATAGTAGGTCCACTTTAATGAAAACAACATAAAAGCTAGCGTTCTTGTCACTGCTTCATCTGCTGTTAAAGGTCATTTATGATCATCTGATGGACTATTAAACTATGAGTTACATATAGTTTCTTGAAGTACGGTACTTTTAAATTACCTTCTACTGACAAGGGTCAGTGATTCAGGAAAAGTTGGACTCCTGTTAACTCATGTAAATCAATACATCTGGATTTCAGCTAAATCATCTCTCGACCTGCAAAGCAAGCCAAAGCATGTGTAGATATGACAGAGGGGGGTGGGGGGTAGGTTTGACATCGGCCTGACCCTGACGCATCTCTCTGCCTCTTCCAGTGACGTGCTGGGACAAGAATGCAGCTGTGAGAGACCGGGCGTCACCATCTGTCTCCTCACAAAAAGTTCCTGCTATACATATCATGGAAGTACTGTGGTTCTAGAGGGCGGCTGTGGCTCAGTCGTCAATTGGGAGGTTGGGGGTTTGACCCCTGGCCCTGCACTCCCATGTCAATGTACACTGAACCCTGAATGCCACAGTGGATGGTGCATGGTTCCCGTACAATGTAAAAGCGCTTTGAGTAGTCAGTAAGACTAGAAAAGCGCTGCATACTCTATTTTGAAATGTATTATTAGGAATAACCCCTTGAGATATAGCATCACGTTTTCAATACATTTACAATTAGACAAGACAGTTAACAAAGAAAACTTAAGAGGACCTAAAAGCATTTTTTTTTTTTAACGTACATCACAAACATACACACATACTGATAAAAAAAGGTCTCCATTACACCAAAACCACCCATATCCTCCCCATTCCATCCATTACATATTAGACAATAAACAATTAAGGTAATTAATATAGACAGTTGATAAAAGAACGCAAGAGAAATAAATGAGAAAAATAAAAATCAAGTATGAGGAAGACAGTTGCAGCTCGTATGCAAATAATTAAGAAGAGACATCTTAATTCCAATCGAAAGGGGGTTTAAATTAAAATTATACTTGGATCTGGAACCAAGTTTTTTAAAATTTTAGAATGAATATAGGCAAACCAATGTTGCATTCAGAAAAAACTGAACTGGCGAAGTTCTCGAAGCCACACTTAAAGTTTTCACCTGACTAAACTTGTTTTTCTTAATGTCATTTGCCGCGCCTGTAATTTAACTTGATGACATTTGCCACGCCTTTAATTTTCCAGTTAAACTGGTTTGCCTTAAACCTACACAGACACCTCCTTGTTTTCTTTTACTTAGTCCTGTGTCGTCAGGAAGTTGTCTCGCACATAGACGAACACCGTTGACAGAAAATGTTCGGCGGAAATCAAGGTAAGATCTCTTCTTTTGTTCATTATAAGACTCAAGCAAAAGTTTCTGTTTTAGTCTTATCATATTTGATAGAAATTCTAGCTTTTAGTGAAACAAATGACTCTATTTGGTTCTGATTGGCGCTCCCACAGACAAACATCCCTCGGAGGCCTACGGCCTGAAGCCTAACACAGGGGACAAGGACTGTGGTGTCTTGGGCCCTGTGTCTGGTGGGGATGGTCGGAGCGGAGGAAACGTTCAGCAAAAAGACAAAAAGGATCACGATAAAGACTCTCAGGTGGGTGACCGTCGAGGAGGGGACCGTGATAAAGACGTTCCTCAGGGGGGAGACCGCCGAGGAGGGGACCGTGATAAAGTCGCTCCTCAGGGGGGAGACCGCCGAGATCGCAAAGAAGGCCGGGAGCATAGCCCTCGTCGTCGTGGAAGCGGTGGTCGTCACAGCGACGACAGCGACAGTGACAGTGAACATCCCAAACACGGTCATGGACATGGTCATGGACATGGATGTGGCCGTGGACGTGGACACGGACGAGGAGGACATAGTTAGAGAGGTGAATACAGGTGAGATGCAAAGTTAATAAAAGCTCGCTGCACTGTAAAATCAAATGCTATTGGACATGTTATAATTTATTTTTTATTCCATTTCCATTTATTTGATTAATTTTTTTTTGGGGGGGGGGTAGGTTAGATCATTTATAATGACAAATAAATGATTCTAGTTAGTCTGTCCACCAGAGGACACTCTACAACGTCCCTGTTGGCAACACTGATTATTATGTTTCTATTCATGTATTTTTGATCAGTTTCAAATCTTAAGTTTGTGTTTTTATATATTTTGATGTTTTATTGTGAAAATAAAACAAATCATAAACATATTATTTTAGTGAGAACTCATAAATAACTACAAATAACTAATGCTAGGCAGATCTGTTTGGGATTTTTAAATAACCAAATATTTTTATCATTCTTGAACAGCTTTTTCCATGTCTTGTAAAATTGTCTGGTTTTGTCTTTCAGGTAATAGACTCCACCGACCCCCACACGTCCTGTGAAACTCTACCTGCCATTGTGCAATGAAAATATTGAATGCTATATTTCTGCATTCACATGAATAAAACATTTACAAGACAAACTGAAAATAGTCCGTGTGTATTTTCAAGCAGCTATGCGGAGGTTTGAAGCGTGACAGACGGTAACTTCTCTTTTTTTGGAACCAAAATGCAACTGGCTGCCAGTTTCTGCTCCAGGTGGCATTTTTAATGCATAATAATGGAGAATTAAGGGCACTTACAATAATGTAATTGGTTTCCTAGGTTTGTGGGATGTGAGATTTGTCAATCAAATATGCAATTTCAGATCATTTTGGACCTTTATTAATACCACATCTTTGTCTACAGCAGATAATAAATACTCAAGAAGTTTCAGTTTGTGTTGTTTCTAGTGGTCCCTTTGGACAAAGTGTTTTTCCAACACTTAGACAGGAAATCATTCCTTCACAATAAAAGAATATGATACTGATTAACTACTGCATTTCAAGTGTTGCATACAGTAACTTAACCTGCTTTGAATGTATCATGAGCTATCCTTGGTGTTAGAGTTTTTTGTATCCACCCACATACTAATTAAAACACAAGTAATTAAATTACTTAACTTTCTGTAGCACCTTTCATGAAAACCCAAGGACGCTTGACACAAGTACAGGGGGATGAAAAGAAAATGGTAGGCAGGATACAAACAGGCTGAAGTGAATATCTTTGAGTTGGGGACAAAATTAGATATTTGAAGACGTCATCTGGGGTTTTGGGAAACACCGCCAACAATGCGGTTTTTCACCATTTTGTGTAATTTTCTAGACAATGGAAGGGAAATAGCTGCTGAGTAACTAAAGCGCCTGTGGGCTTTTCCTTTCAGACCACATTTGGTGATAAGGATTGCATGCAGACTGGAGCCAACAGCTCTGGGTGTCAGTTAACCCTTGTGTTTTCTTCCCTCTGACCTGCAAAATTTTGTTTTCTGAGTCATTTCAAATAAAAAACCTTTTATCAACATTTTGGTCGTCTTTGTCGACACTTTTGTGTCTTTTCCCCAATGTTTTTGTCACTTTTTCAATGTAGTTTGAAATTTTTCTGAGCCTTTTGAAATTTTTGTGGGTTTTTCCCAAATTTCTAAAGTTCTTTAAAAAAACGTTTGTCACTTTATTGACCTTTTTGTCACTTTGTTCGGCATTTATTTCACATTATTAAAGTTTTTTCTCTGTTTTTCTTCTTCTGTTACATTATAGTCACATTTGTTCTTTCATTTAGTCACCCACACAAGTTCTTTTATCAATTATTTTTTCTCCAAATGCTATAAAATTTGACAAAAAAACACCCAAATCCAATGAAAGTAGTGAACTGATTATTTATTTGACTTGTGAGAAACTTGTAGGGAACCATCCACGTTACTTTTCGGAATTCCTTTAAAAGAAACCCAAATTTGTGTTATAGAAACTTTTTGAAAAGGGGTCAAATTCGACCCGAAGACAGATTTAAGGTGTCAGGTGGGACTGGTGTAGTTCAGCCAACAAGGTGGATTGAAGTAAGTGAGTGAGTCACCTGAGGTCTGTACTTCAAATCCAGTTCAACATGGTAAATGTTCACGGTCGCCGGTAAAAAACATGTAAACATATCGCCCAACCCGGTCTTGGACCCTACCAACCTCACCCCGGTGGTGGACTACTTTTGGTGTAATGCAAAAAACTGGAAAGACAACCCAAAACGGCTTTTTATATTGTTCTGTGTCTGTTGACTTTATATGAAGTGTATTTTACAATAAACAGTCTATAAAAGAGACTTCAGATACAGTATTAGGGACCACTAAGGTCTAAATAAAAGAGACTTCAGATACAGTATTAGGGGTCCACTAAGGTCTAAATAAAAGAGACTTCAGATACAGTATTAGGGACCACTAAGGTCTATATGAAAGAGACTTCAGATACAGTATTAGGGACCACCAAGGTCTATATAAAAGAGAATTCAGATACAGTATTAGGGACCACTAAGGTCTATATAAAAGAGACTTCAGATACAGTATTAGGGACTACTAAGGTCTATATAAAAGAGACTTCAGATACAGTGTTAGGGACCACTAAGGTCTATATTAAAGCATCCAAAGAGCACCATGTCATGGGGCCTTTAAAATATTAAAAGTAAAATTACTCAATGCAGAAAAATCCTTGTATTTTTGAAAAGTAGCACCAAATAGATCAATTCCATTTTCATTTTTGACCTGGAAGGACAACAAGTTCACATTCAATTCAATTCAATTCAATTTTAATTATAGTATCAAATCACAACAAGAGTTATCTCAAGACACTTTACAGATAGAGCAGGTCTAGACCACACATCAGAATCCAAAAGGACCCAACAGTTCCAGTAGTTTCCTCCAGAGCAAGCAACAGTGCGACAGTGGCGAGGAAAAACTTCCTTTTAGGCAGAAACTTCGGTCAGACCCAGGCTCTTTGGAGGCGGTGTCTGACGACCGGTTGGGATTAGAATGAAGAGTTTGTTTGTAGTAGTTCTTTGTAGCATAGCAGGGCACTGTGGGCGTTACAAGGCACAGCAGGGGAAGACAATGCAAGGGTTAAAAAGAAGTTCCTCCTATCAGCCAATCATAAAGCCATGAGGCCAGAGGACAGTCTCACATCAGACAGCGGCGCTGCACCGGCCTCTTCTTCTCTCCAGGATGCACCTCTTCCTCGGCCTGGCCGTCCTCTTCTCCGCGGGCGTCTCCACGGAGACGAACCAGACCTCCAGGCTGCTGGCTGAGAGCGGAGATCAGTGCATGGCCTGCGACTTCCGGGAGCACAGCAAGCAGATGAGGCTTGTAGAAGACAATTACCTTGCAGATTTTTGTCTCATTTCATCCTTATATCCTCTTTCCTGTTCACGGATTAAGTTCCTTTTATTTATTTTTTCGGATCAACATACGTTTTGTGTCTCCAGTGTTAATTAATTTGCCTTTTGTGGGCTTAGTAAGCATTTTACTTTGGTCACTGTGAGGGGGACCTTTTCCAATAATTTGAGCAGATATTGGCTTCATGGAAATCTACTCCGATTTGTTTTAGTTTTAGTTTTTCTTTTTTTTTTGAGTGTCTTCTCAGCTTTTGTTATTCTGTTGCTTCCTGTCACCCTAGCCAGAAACCCCATTGTGGTCTGAGAGAATCATACATCTTCTAGTTATCTTCTGTCTCCACTCCACAGTGAATAACCCTAACCCTAAAGCTTGATTTATACTTCTGCGTAAAATCTACGCCGTTTCTACACAAGCAGGTATGTGAAGACACAAACCGACGCAGGACCCTATGCTGGACCCTACAATGGACCCTACGCCTGACCATACGCCAGATCCCAGCGAGACCATAAGGCGGACGCTACGCTGGACCCTATGCCGGACCCTATGCTGTAGCGTTTGAAAAATGTAACTACTTTTTGCGGTGACGTACCCCCTTCGGCCGTTGAGACGGACGTAGGTGCATGGAGACACAACCTTATACCAGACCCTACGCCAGACCCTACGCCAGACCCTACGCCGGACCCTATGCCAGACCCTATGCCAGACCCTATGCCGGACCCTTCGTCATAGCCTTCGAAAAATGTAACCTTGTCAAGGCAACATACGCCCTTTGGCCATTGCTACGTACGCCTTTTGGCCATTGCTACATACATAGGTACATGGAGACACAACCCTACGTCTGACCCTACGTCATGTACTTCAAAAAATGTTCCCACTACACGTTATGCGACATACGCCCTTTGGCCATTTCTTGGTAGTTTTGCATTTCCCCCGACTCGGTGGTCTTCAAAAAATGTAACTAACCCTAACCCTGACCCTTAATCCTTAACCCTTAACCCTTAACCTTAACCCTTAACCCTCGGCCCTTAACTCTAACCCTCATCCTTATCCCTTCTTCCACAGGCTCCACAGCATTAAGTCGCAGATCCTCAGCATCCTGCGGCTCCAACAGGCTCCTAACATTAGCCGGGACATGATCCGCCAGCTGCTCCCCAAAGCGCCTCCTCTGACGCAGCTCCTGGACCAGTACGACCCGCGGGTGGAGGACGAGGACCACACCACGACAGAGACCATCATCACCATGGCCACCAAGCGTAAGTATAATCTAATCCCCAAAAACCTGTTTTGCAGTTCCTTTCTTCCTTTTTATGTGTGTATTGCTATAGCCATGTTTCCCTCCACACCTTTTTATGCAAATTAAGTAATATTGAGTGAAAAAATGCCTTATGGAAACGGATGTTCTCCTTATCGATAAGCGGCTTGTGCGATAAACACGGATGGAAACGTTATTTGCTGAATACGGCAGGTGTCAACACAAACAGATGTACTTTTTTAATTTAATTTAACGGCTATTTTAGATGGCAAAAACCATAGTTATCCAGCATTTACGTGGATCAGAATAATCATAGTGAAGTATTATTAAAGTCAGAATTCGGACTTTAAATTCCATTGGAGGTTTGCCTTGATTGACAGGTCTCTCAGCCTATCACTTTCCCTTTGTGCTGGCCATCAACTCCCTATATTTTTATCATACGAAGACAGGGTGGTTGTCTCAGAGTAAGGACATTGCTGGCTTTCTATGACGCTCTCGGGAACAAATCACAGCAAGGAGTGTGTAAACAAGCTTTGGGACGGGGCGACCTGTCAGTTCGGAGGCATTAGGGTTAATGTTTTTCAAAATAAAGGCACACATGGAAGACGCCCTGCAGGGTTTGCTCTGGTCAAGGCTCAAATCAGGACACGTTTTCATAAGACAGTATGACAGCAGGAGTTAGTGTATCCTTCAGTAAAATGCAATTTCTTCAGTATTATGCAATTTCTTTGCAGAAAGTCCCGTCCTTGCATCTCTTTTATGGATAGGATGTAGCTGGATATAAGTTTTGCAGAAAACAAAGCTCCATAATCGAATCCTTTGTCCTGCAGACACCTGGGTTTCCTCAGTGGTCCACCAAAAGTGAATGTAGTCTATCATAAAAATGTCAACTTTGCCCACAAGATAACTGGGTTTTATGGTTGATGCAAAATAAAAAACTAACGGCAATCTGCACATTAGATGTGATTTTTCTTGTGCACATGTGGATTTCAGTATTCCCGTTATTGTAATTTCACTGAGTACTTGCATACACAGTGCAATTAATTAAAACAGAAATAAACACTTACGAGTTAAAAATTGTCACATCTGAAATAGAACTAGAAAACAAACGTTGAGGCAGAACCAGAACCATAACGTAGGACAGTCCCTCCAGAAATACGTGATTATGCAATTGCATACTTCAACGCATAATCTGCCAAAGTATGAAGAAACCTGGAAGATTTTTATGCAAAAAATTGCATAATCGTTTTCAAAAAACGTCACAAATATCTTAGCAAAAAGATGGAAAATGTTGTAATTACTTCACACAAGAGCAGCCATTTTCCCCTGTTGCCACGGGAACGTTGGGAAGTGACGTAATTACGCAACAAGACAAACAGTTTCTTTTTCATCAAACTGCAGTTTTTGCAAGTTCCCGCAATTTCATTGCAAAAAATTTCGTTAATTTCCTGCTTATCCCATTGCATTTTTTAATAAAACGTGCCGCATAACCAAGGATTTTTGCCCCTGACAATCACAAAAACACTCTGGCATTTTCCTGGAATGACTGATTAAACAATTTAAATTTAGTTTCGTGGCTCGATGGGCGTGCTAGAGTAAAGAACAGTTAATGGGTTCAATCTGAAATATTTACAATCAAATTTGATGGAATCCATTCAGTAGTTTTATCTTAGTGGTGGACAATCAGTCTCTAAAAGTCAGTCAGTCTATTAAAAACTTTTAACATTTTGATGATTTCTTCCAGTTGATTCGACCGCCCTGGAAGAGTCGTCCTCCTGTTGTGTTTTCAGCCTCAGTCCGAAGATCCAACCCAAAAACATCCTGCGCGCCCAGCTTTGGGTGCACCTGCGGCCGGCCGACGTGGTCACCACCGTCTTCTTGCAGATCTCTCGCCTCAAACCCAGGAAGGAGGGTAACAGTACCCGAGTCAGAGTCCGCTCCCTGAAGATCGACACCGACACCGGCGCCGGGTCCTGGCAGAGCGTTGACATCAAGTCTCTGCTGCAGGCTTGGCTGCGCCAACCGGAGGCCAACTACGGGATCGAGATCAACGCCTACGACAACAATGGAGAAGACCTGGCCGTCACCTCAGCAGAGCCTGGAGAAGAAGGCCTGGTGAGTGCACCACAAACCACAACGCAATCTCATCTACAGGTCCGTGTGGTATCGTATGAAAATGTGAGCACACCAAAAATAGGGATGCACCCAACCCAGATTGTTGGGGTTCTGCAGAACACCAAACCCACTGGTCAAGAAGTTTTAAATATTGCACTGTAATGAGATTAAGTGATTTGAGTATTAAATAATGCACTGAAATGAATTGAAATGGTGAAGTATTAGTAATATTAGTAAATATTGCACTGTGTGATGGACCAAGCTGGCAGGCACGAGGAGTCGGTAGATTTTAAGAAAAATGTAGGTTTTTATTTACAAAATAGAAAACAACTAATTTTCAGGAAACAGAAAGTTCTGGGCCCATAAAAGAGCTCAACTAAACAGAAAAACCAAACACACCCCTTTTTGCATTGTCAGTACATTGTCAATTCCTTTCCAGCAACCGTTCATCGAAGTGAAGATCCTGGACACGCCCAAGAGGTCCCGCCGCGACTCAGGTCTTAACTGTGACGAGGAGTCCGTAGAGACTCGCTGCTGCCGCTACCCGCTCACCGTCGACTTCGAGGAGTTCGGCTGGGACTGGATCATCGCACCCAAGCGCTACAGGGCCAACTACTGCTCGGGGGAGTGCGAGTCCATGCACCTGCAGCAGTACCCACATGCACACCTGGTGAACAAGGCCAACCGGCGGGGCACAGCAGGGCCCTGCTGCACTCCTACCAAGATGTCGCCCATCAACATGCTCTACTTCAACCGCAAGGAGCAGATCATCTACGGAAAGATCCCGTCCATGGTGGTGGACCACTGTGGCTGCTCCTGAGGAAACCCAGGCATCTGCAGGACTTGATCATAGAAGCTTTGTTTTCAGCAAAAGTGCTGCAAACTATTTTCTATTTTGTTCCAAATTAAACCCAGCTACATCTCGTCTATGAAAGAGATGCTAGGACAACTTGAGACCCAACGCTCTGAAACAAGAGATGTTTTTCTCTGAAGGATCAACCAAATCCTGCTGTCATGCTGTCCTGCTTTGAGCCTTGACCAGAGCAAACCCTGCAGGGCGTCTTCCATGTGGGCCTTTAATTTTGAAAAACATGAACCCTAATGCCTCTGAGCTGACAGCTTGCCCCGTCCCAAAGCTTGTTTGCAAACTCCTTGCTGTGATTTGTTCCCGAGAGCGTCACAGAAGGTCAGCAATGTCCTCACTCTGAGACGGCCGCCCTGTCTTAACAAAATAAAAACATAGTGAGTTGATGGCCAGCACAAAGGGAAAGTGATAGGCTGAGAGACCTGTCAATCAAACTAATGTTAAAGGTACCCCTGTGAGTATAGAATGCCATTTTTTTCAACATTAAATTAACAAATACATAAATGAATATGCCAATGAAATAACTAGGTTTTACTTTTATTTATTTCAGGGGACTTTTATTTGGACGTGGTTCATAGACATGTTAATTATTTATGTACAGGATTCATTCATTGATTTATTTTCAATAAAATGGCATTCCATATGTAAGGTTTTTAATCAAACACAGTTTAGTGTGTCATATCATGAAGGCCTAAAAGACTTTTCTTCCTCAAACATTTCTTAACTTTTTAAGATACCAGAGAAAATGACATTCATTCATTTATCCCCCCCTTACTGCCTCTAAAAGCCGGTACTTCAAATCTCTATAATTTGACCCATTAGTCTTGGAATTGTAAAAAAAAAAACAGTTGCTTGAAATCCAGACTGATCTCATGAAATAACAAATGTATGACACGCCAATTCTTATGCCATTATTGGCGTGTTATCACGAAGTATGCTGGCTTTTTAGCATGTGTATTAACGCCGGTTTGCCTCCATTTAGTTACAATACCCCGCGATTGCGTGTGAATTAGTTTGTTTGGGTTGGTGGATGGGTAAAACACAGGACTTTCACCCAGGACACCTAAACCCAACCGTCCCACCGGCCTTCTTTTCTTCTTTTCAATCAATCTTCTAAGTCAAGTTTTTAAGAAAATTTGGGGTGTGCAACAAGGCAGGCGTGCTTGGTTTTTATGGTTAATGTTGTAAAGATTTACGATGTCACCTTATGAATGTATACTTATAACAAAAAGATGAGTGTGTTTCATGTGATACTTGATACTTGTACCCTTGATACCCTCTTTTGTAAGAATCTCCAGACATCTGTCAACAGACCCTCAGAGGCAATACACACTTATTGGCATACTCTGAGTGTGGCATTGCCGGACCCACCTCCACAACTCTGGCTAGTCCGCACAACATTCCTGGATAGGAGAATGAAGACTTCAAACCAGTGGTAGGAGACGGATTCAGACCCTTTACTTAAGTTAAAGTGCTTACAGAGATGGGAAGTAACATAGTACAAATACTTTGTTACTGTACTCAAGTAGAGTTGTCAGATGTTTTTACTTTGCTATTTATTTTGTGGCGACTTTTTACTTTTACTCCTTACATTTTAACACCAATATTGGTCCTTTCTACTCCTTACATTGAACTAAATTGGCTCGTTGCTTTAGTTTTGTACTAAAGGTGGTCTATCAGGTGTGATTGTGCGTGCATAATTGTATTTTGAGGTTTTAGCAGAATAGGTGAATATGGTTTCATTTTCAAAAAACACCATATTTTTGTTGTACTGTACATTGCTGCAGATCTTGTTTTCAACCTGAGTATTTAGGTCTCTGTTTTAGCTCCAGAGTGAGACATCTCCCTTACTATCTTTGTTGGGAGCTGCACATGCTCAGTAGCTCAGTGAGATCCCATCAGCTAGATAACTCTTTCTCAAGCTTTGGTCAGTCAGAGGCAGGATAAGCTGGGAGAAGCTTCTAGACCAGGGTCACTTGTGGATTACCTGCACAACAGGGACAGGAAGTAGTTCTTTTGGAGATTAGGTTCAACTAGGGGCTGTTGTAGCAGTGTTTTGCTAGTCAGAATGAGCTAGCATGCTACGGTTAGTCACCTTGTCTCGGCTAGTGATGTAGAAAGCCGTGCAGATGTTGAACAGCTCACCCGGAGACTGAAGACAGAGGACATTCAGAAACCGGATCTCACTCAAAACAACATGGATAGTTTTCTTTTTCTAGGTTCGCATGCGTTTGGAAGCACCAGAGACACAAAATAACCCCCCAAATCCCAGATTTGGTTGAATTTTGTTCATAATATGGGCACTTTAAAGTAAATTACCTAGTGATTCCGTTGCATGTGTTCTTCAGCTGTTACCTAGGTTACACCTGGCTGTTGATTCAATATAATGGCGATTGTTGCTCACCTTTGTATTTTAGGTGCATTATTTACATGCCACAGTTACACTGCACTAAGAATTAATAGTGGGTTCAATGTTATTGTTTGCTAGCATATATATGATTCCTATGCATTGTGTATGGTAGCCTTTACAATGTTATTTATTTCTTTGCAGACCCACACACACATACATACACACACATAGCCATAGCAGAGCTACCCACGGCCATGTTTGCACTGCTTGACTGTAATAAAGCATCAACAGAGAGAAGTTGTCTCCATCCATGTTTTAACAAACACACCTGGGGCCAAGTTGGAAACCAGAATCAGCTTTAAATCCAGTCCTAATCTAGTCCTCACTAACAAGTTTCAATTAATTTCCCTGGAGTTCCCGTTACTGTTGTTCATGTCATCAATACCAAATTCAATCTATTTGGATGGGACTATACGTAGCACTTGACGTTAATGTCTGTTTAGTAATTTGTATCTCATCCTTTATTTTCTTTCCAGAAGCCATATTTGAGCAAAATATCTCTGTCACAATAATCACATATGGGATGTTTTAGGCCTATTGGCAGAAATCCGTTTAAAATGTATCCAAAAAAACAAACAGAAAATGGATTTTTGGCTCATGTGGATGAAAGAAATGTCCCGACTGTTGTGCTTCACGGGTGGTTTCTGACCCCTGAGTCTTCATTCTGCTGTTGGAACAAAACGTGCACAAGTGACACAGTTTCACATGTGAGATTCCGCGGTGAACAAAATGTCCAAACATTGGTTTCCTGCAAATTTCCTGCAACAACAACAGAAGGGCTCAGGTCATTTGGCAGCTTTGTCGTATTTGTTTTATTGTTTTATTATGTTCATCTCCACAAAAGTAATGCTTTTTGTTAGATAAGGCAAATGAATCAATAGAAATGGAAGGGTGCATAAAACCTCCAAATAAACAATGGAACAATCTTTGAATAGAATTGAAATGCTTGCATATTTTCATATATGTATGTATACTGGGTTTACTGAAAAATGGATTCAATAAAATATAAATGGATAATGATCCTACAAACACCTCAAAATCCACGTCGGATTACATCAACAGGCGTAAACTGAAGGTTTTGCCATGGCCTTCACAATCTCCTGACCTCATCATAATTAAAAATAAACCTTAAAGAGCAGTGCGTGACAGACAGCCCAGAAATCTAAAAGAACTGGCAGACTTTTGGAAGGAAGAATGGGCGAAGATACTTCAAACAAGAATTAAAGAGTCTTGGCTGGCTACAAAACGCGTTTCCAAGCTGGGATACATGCAAAAGGGGCGGGGTTTACAAGGTATAAACTCTGGAGGGTGCCCAAACTTTTGCAGACGCCATTTTTTTGTTTTCTGATGTCTTGAAAGTGTTAATGATGGAACTAAAATCTAACTTTTTGTGACATATTACACGAATGCCTAATCTGTCATTTGATGATGCCTTTTGGAGATTTTTCCATATTTTCTTGGCTTCTTTATGCACATTAATACAATTTAAAATATGTATTTATTTATTTCGACCACTAGGTGGAGCCACTTGCACTTTCTTCCAAATTAAGAAAAGAACATGACCTTTATGACACCTGTAGCCTTTAGATATTTGCATCTTCTCAAAGAAATGTTCTCCTGGTGGTATTTGCAATTTATGTATTTATATGGATAATCTACTATAATTAATACATTTGGACGAAATACTTTGTTGAAGTATGTGATGACAGGGTCAGCCCACAGCTGCTTAAGGCTTGTTAGCAGAAGAAGTATTACTCATACAGTATATGTGCATGGACAACAGTACTACCAAATATTTGTGCTAAACTCTAAAAGGCTGTTCAGTTTTTTTGTCCCTATTATAACCATAAGGAACAAATTCGTGTGAATATTTTATTTTTATTAGATAACAAGCAGGGGCAGACTGCGACAAAAATTCAGCACTGACAATTCTGGTCCCGTTTCTCACAAATATTTTTTGTTGACAACTAAAGTTATATTTTCCAATCATATTTGTTTAAATAAATAATTGTCTCATTTTAGTCTGAACAAAGTTGCAATGTCCAAAGTGATTTATTATTATTATTACCATAAATTAGGTTTCAGTTTCAGAGTTGTGGCAGTTACTTTCTCTTTCTCTGAAAACACGTGGTCACTGTAAGCTCTTCCAATGAGTGGCTTTCCTCCCCGGAAAACTACATTATTTTTTGTTTTTATTTACATAAATCGTATTTTACATATGGTTTAACACCTTTAGAGTGGATGTAAAATAAATTATTACACGTGTTGATTATCTATCTTGTTCTCATTCCACTAAAGCTACATGAAAAACATGCCGTGTCATTGTTATCATGGGTGGGCTTGCTAACTAATAGAACAGCCGTTTTTGATCGTTCTGATTGGCTGTCGCAGGTAAAGGGGCGGGTCTATCTCACGAAGCGTAAGCTGTCATAGGCTGACGCTATTTCCGTACGTTACACACTAGCAGAAACAGACAGCAGCCTGTCACGTTCCGTCCACACACACAAAAAAACCTTTTCGGAAATAAAGTTTTAGTTTTTTTACATATTGTACACGTTTCTTCAAAGTATAAGGTAAGTTTAATCACTTACTTCCTCGCGCAGTGACAAAATGTTTCCCAAATAAGCTATGTTCTCATAATGAGATACTGTTGTGCCAAACAGAACTTCAAACTTGACTAACGGTAAGTCAGTTGTGGTTATTTAATGTCATGTGTTACACCGAATTTACCAGTGAGGAATACCTATTTAAATTAAGTGTCATGGTTTATGCTATAACGCTGTTATTAATGAAAATATAGAAGAAACCCTTTAAAGAGTTACATTTCTGGACGGATGTTGGTTAACGGAAGCTAGCGAGGTTTGGGGGTTCATGGAAGATTTCGGCTGTGGGATATTTATAGACTGATGCTGGATGAAGAGTGATAGCTGTGGGGAAAACGAAACCTATGGACTTCTCATGCCCTCAGTAACGTTGAGTCAGAATACCAAATAAAGGTTTGATGTACCAATAACCTTCAATTTTCTTTGGAAATTTGTCAAAGCCACATCTTTCTTTTTTTCTGGGTGAAACTTATTGGCAGAGGTTGGAGGAAGTACACTCGAGTAAAATTACTGCATTTAAAATTTGCAAAAGTATTGCTGCCACCAAGATCTTGTTGCCTTCCTCATCCAAGGAAATATATGGAGAGGTGTCAGAGTGTGTGTCTGTGGGGTGGCTGCCCATGGAAGGGCACCCCGAGCAGTTCGGTGCCTTGCTCAAAAGCACATTGGCATTGCCTAGGAGGTGAACTGGCTAATCGACCACCATACTTTGGTCCATATGGGGACATGAACCAGTAACTTTCCGGTTCCCAACCTACTGAGCTACTGCCACCCTTTGTCACTTAAATATTATTTATGACTTATTATTATAAATACTTACCAATTAATCCTTGCATTGAGGTTTTTGTCTTGCTGCTAGCCTTGCCGTTACACATGATTCCCATTGATAAATGAAATAATAGCGTGTTCTTAAACTTTATTTTGTCAATATTTGTGTGTATATACTGTGTGTGTATATATATGATTTTTCAATTCCTTTTCCTGAGATAATAAAGTCCATGTTTTTGTTTAATCCGAATCCAATTGAAATCCAATTTGGACATTTACTGTACTCAAGCAGTAGTATACTTTATGGTAAACAAAAATGTTATAGTGATTTGAAGACAGTATCAGCAGTATTAACGGCAAAATAGAATACAGAATATTTCTTTGACTTTAGTTTTAGTAGTAAACCTTGAGACTTTTAAACATCAACATGTCATTTATTAATATGTATTCGTGCCAAAATGACATAAAAATCTTTTTTGTATTCGATTTTGCCGGAAAGCTCTTCCAGCGCTCTTGCGTGAATATTAGGCGTCGGTTCTAGAGGAGGCGGTAGGGTCATGGTGGCAGTGTGCAAGCTCTAACCTGTTACCATGGGAACCGAAATAAAAACTGCTCATGCCACGTAGGCAGTGTGCAGGAGCCTGTAGGCTCTAGTTTTTTGCATGCAAAAAACCTAAAAGACGGAGCTCTGAATCCTCATGCAGCTGCTCTTGGTCACCAGACGATGGCGCAGTGGTGCCAGCTCCAGATGCTGGAGAGCAAGTACCTGGAGCAGGTGGACCAGCTGTACGACGACTCGTTCCCCATGGACATCCGCCAGTACCTGAGCAAGTGGATCGAGAGCATCGACTGGTAAGAAGGCACACACTGAGTGACAGGCAGCACTAGAAAAATTATTAAGATCCTTTACTTTAGTAAAAGTACTAATACCACATGTAAAAATCGCTCTGTTACAAGTAAAAGTGCTGCATTGAAAACTGTAAGTAAAAGTGGTCAAGATATCTTTTTGAAGTAGTAGTCCTGTGTTTCTGTGCCTCCTCAGGGACACGGTGGCGATTCAGGACTCTCTTGCCACCATTCGCTTCCACGACCTCCTGGCTCAGCTGGACGACCAACACAGCCGCTTCGCCCTGGACAACAACTTCCTGCTGCAGCACAACATCCGCAAGATCAAGAGGAACCTGCAGGCAAGGGCGTAACTTCGGGTCCAACTATCTAGGGAGGGCATTGAAAAAAGCAACAAAAAAAAACCTTAAAAAAGCAACAAAAAAACTCAAAGAAATTGTCCAAAAAAAGGCGACCAAAACTCAGAAGAATCAACAAAAACTTCCACAAAAACAACTCCAGATAGGCGCCAAAGACAAAATAAATTGTCCAAAAAAACTGAAAAAGCAACAGAAATGTCGCAAATTGTTTTAAGGCGACAAAAACTCGGAGGGATTTGTCCTCCGTGTGTGCTTCGTATACATTTATGCATCACATACAGGAAATAACAGTTGGTTTAATCTATCTAATCTCGTGTTGTTCAACTTTAATTCAATTTTTCTTTAGTATCAATTCATAACAAGAGTTATCTCAAGACACTATACAGATAGACCACTTTACAGTGAGTTATTGATTGTTATTGCTTATTTTCAAAAATCCTTCAGCCCTATAGTCCTGATTGGAACATTCTTGTCAAAACCATACAGCTTTAAGAATAATGGATTTGTCCGTGTCCACAGGATCGCTTCCAGGAAGATCCAGTCCACATGGCCATGATCATCTCCAGGAACCTGAAGGAGGAGCAGAAGATCCTGGAAGGCGCAAAGAGCACCGAGGTAAACCCTCCTTCTACAGAACTCTGTGTTCTTAAGCCCAGTTTAGACCAAAGATTTGCGGGGGAAAGTTGCAATGGAAAATGTTTATTGAGGTAATAAATGAAGTGAAAAATGGGTCACTTTCTCATAGACTTCTACAGAAACAGATCCTCCTTTTGCAACCGCACATGTCTGCCCCTGTTGGAATTCAGATAGAATGCAGGTTTAAGGAGTCCCCCTGCAGGAATTCAGACAGAATGCAGGTTGATGGAGTCTCCACCTGCAGGAATTCCGACAGAATGCAGGTTTATGGAGTCTCAACCTGCAGAAATTCAGACAGAATGCAGGTAGAAGTATTCTCCACCTGCAGGAATTCAGACAGCATGCAGGTTTAAGGAGTCTCAACCTGCTGGAATTTAGACAGAATGCAGGTTGAAGGAGTCTCCCCCTGCAGGAATTCAGACAGAATGCAGGTTGAAGGAGTCTCCCCCTGCAGGAATTCAGACAGAATGCAGGTTTAAGGCACTTCCGCATTTGCAGCACTTACCGAATCGTCTGGCATCTGGCTTTAAAACGTATCATGTAAACCGCTTTGCGCTGGCGGTTCTGTTGATTTCTAATGGGGAGGGCAGTGCCGTCCAATGTTCTGTGCCAAGCAACGCTTTGCTACGCGCCCTACCCTTCAAAATGATGTCCCCAAAGGAAAACTTCAACATCCGTTTTATCTAAAAACATAAATTTCTTTATCTGTTTATTTCACTTCAATTGTATTGCTCCAAATATCGGAGTGGACTGAAAAACCAATGTCTTTTAATATTCTAGTAGCAAAAAATTCTCATAATAACTCATATATTAAAAGATCAATACTTGGCGCCCGTGTATTGATATAGTATTGCCACGTAAAATTTCGCGATACTACACAGTATTAACTTTTTCTCCCACCCCTACTAATATAGTGATATAGCCCAAAGATCTATTTTGGGATTCAGTCATCACATTGGTCATTTATTTGAGAAAGCATTAATAAATATTTTCATATTAGACTGAAAGAGACAACTATATTGTGAATCATAATTGTGTTTGAGATGATTAATTATATAGAAAAAATTTGAAGTTTTACAGCTAGCTGTAGCAAGCATATCCACAAATGTTATCCACATTCATATTTACAGTAGACACAACCAGTGATATCCAGCTCCAATAAATGCCTAAAAGTTGTAAGTTAGACTGGAAATACAAAGAGTCGTCTCATCGCATTGGTTAAAACTGGCAGGTTTCAGAAACTTTGGTCTGAACTGGGCTTCATTTTATAATATTGAGTGAAATAATCAAAGCCACTCTTACATTTTCACACAAAATGTGATATCCCTCCACGGACAAGAATGCAATGCAACGCATATATAATAATAAATAAATGATAGAACAGTGTCTTCAGGGAAATTTTTCGAACTATGAAAAATCAACACAACCACCTCTTTTTTTGCAGCAGGAGGGTGAGGGGACGGTGTCGGCCATGGTGGTGGAGAAACAGAAGCTGGACAACAAAGTGAAGGAAATGAAAGACAGAGTCCAGGTGAAACAACATGGAATAATAAATGATGCAACATGAAGTGTAAAGACTAAATGAGGAATTTTTTCATGTGTTAACAGGGTAACTAGTTTTTTTTTTTTTCTACCTGGACCCTAGTCCAGTATAAGGCGGGACAGCGGGTAAACAAGCTGCAAGGTGACATTAACGGGCAGTTGCGCACCTTCGATTTCCGTCCACTAACAGGCTCCGATTGTTTTTCTGCCAAAATTATGGAAAGGATTCCTACAGAGAAAGACCTTTTGTTAAAGAATTATATTCTTTTTATTTAACATGAACCTAAGTCCCTAAATTGCTCTCGCCAAGCCAACCAGACTCCATGTAAATAAACAGAAGTTGTAGCGTAGAATACACTTTAAACTAAATTAAACTATCAAACACCATTTTTTAAGTGGAGGCTGGTTTGAAAATAGGATTTTACTCTTTAACAAAAAGGTCCATCTCTGTATGGATCCTTTCTTTAATGTCAGACACTTAGAATAATAATCTGGGCATTTTAGCGGCAAAAAACACTTTTAGTGGATAGAAATTGACATTTGACATATGTAATTACTTTGCCGGTTACTGGACCAATTTCAAAGATTGTTGTTCATATCAGTCAGTTAGGGCGCTTTCATACCTGCCTCATTTAGTTTGGTTGAATCGAACTAGAGTTCGTTTGCCCCGCAGGTGCGGTTCTTTTGGGCAGGTGAGAACGCGGCAATCGGACTCTGGCGCGCACCAAATGTGGACCAAACAAGCGTCCCGAGACCTGCTTTAAGAGGTGGTCTCGGTACGCTTTCATGATTCGTACTCGAACCACACCAGCTATACAAACGGAACCGGGCACAAATCGCTTCAAATTTACGCCCTTAGACACCAAAGGATGGGAAAATCCATTGGTATCTAACTTAACGCCCTTAGACACTATTGGATGGGAAAACAGGGTCCAGGTTATCAACCGCTAAAATTTCAAATCTTTTTCTTCTTCTTTAGGTGGCAGATCAAAACATTAAGAAGCTAGAAGATCTGCAGGACGAGTATGACTTTAAAATCAACACACTGAAGAACAGAGGTGAGAACGATCTCATTATCGTCAAGAAGTCACAATTTGGGGGGAAATCATGTCAAGTGTGTACATGGGGAAGCACTATTCATTCGAATGATTCTGTGTTTGTTTTAGTTTGTGCAGCCAAACTCTGATTTTATCCCTGATTGTGTAGAGAACGAAATGAACAGCATGACGCCAAAGGAGCTGGAGAAAGAGAAGATGACGGTTGGGAGGATGTGCTTCGAACTGAAAGCCAAACGACAGGTGAGCAGACAGAGAAGTGTCGAGCCCTGGACATGGAATCCAGGACGTTGTAAAGACGCCTGGAAAAAAACATGGTAAAAGGAGAAAAAAATCAAAATGAGATTGAGCTTTGCAGATGTTTTGTGTCCATATTGAATGCAGAGGTGGAAATTGCGGGGTGGGGTTGGGACTGTCGGGCAGGTCAGGACTTCTACCCCATCTGAGGGTTATAGGCAGATGAAATGGGCTCCGCCATTCCAAATGAGTAAAGAAATGTGTCCATATTATTTTGTGTCTGGTGCTTCCACCCGCATAGAAACGTGGGAAAAAAACCTTCCATGCTGTTTTAAGTGAGATATGGTTTCTGGATGTGCTCGGTCTGCAGTCTCCGGGTGAGCTGTTCAAAATCTGCACGGCTTTCTACCTCACTAGAGACGAGGTGGCCAACCGTAGCATGCTGGCACTAGCATGCTAGCTCGTTCTCACAAAACACTGCTACAATAGCCACTAGTTGACCATAATCTCCAAAAGAACTTTATGTCCCTGTTCTGCAGGTATTCCACACAAAGTTGCAAAGCTAATCCCGCCTTGTATTGACCAAAGTTGGAGAAACAGTAGCTATGTTATGTGATCTTACCTAGGAACTGCGCATGTGCAGCTCCCAACAAAGATAGTACAGAAGTGAGACGTCTCAATCTGTAGTAATAACAGAGACCTTAACACACAGGTTGAAAACAGGATCGGCAGCAATGTGCAGTGCAACAAAAATATGGTGTTTTTTGAAAATGAAACCATGTACACTTATTCTGCTACAACCTTAAAATACAATTATGAACCTGAAAATGAGCATAATATGGGTGCTTTAAAAAATAAAAAATGCCATAATTGTTGCCAAAATTGACAAAACTTTGAAGATGGTGTCAAAAATGTCAGAAAAAAGTGACAAAACCTTGAAAAATGGCCTTGAAAATGGTGACCCTAACTGTCGAAAATAAAAAAATAAAAAATGTTTCTACCCAAAATGTTTTCTCTCCCGTTTCTCAGGACGTGGTGACCCAGCTGGCCGACCTCCTGAACGTCACTCAGGCTTTACTGTCAGACCTGATCTCTGAAGAACTGCCGGAGTGGAAGCAGCGGCAGCAGATCGCCTGCATCGGAGGCCCGCCCAACGCCTGCGTGGACCAGCTGCAGAACTGGTGAGACTTCCTGTGGTCCAACAACCTCAAGTGTTTTAAAGAGCCCCTATTGGTCTTCTTTTCAGCACCATAAAGGTCTCATTCCCTCATCCTTCTCACATTCTCACCCTTTTTCTTCTTCCTTCCTTGTCGTCCTCCTGCAGGTTCACGGCCGTGGCAGAGAGTCTCCAGCAGGTCCGCCAGCACCTGAAGAAGCTGCAGGAGTTAGAGCAGAAGTTCACCTACGACAACGACCCCATCACGCAGAAAAAAGCTTACCTGGAGGCCCGAGCCCTGGAACTCCTCAAGAACCTCCTCTCTAAGTGAGAACCCTAATTAGACGCTTACCCCCAACCCCCCTTTACTCTTGATTGGTAATAGAGACAGAGCGCATCAGACTTGGAAAGCCACACCCACCGGACTAGAAAATTGCGTCAAGTCTGCTAGCAAACAGCAGAAAAATGCCTAAACCAAGCTGTGTGGCAATATTCCCTACCAACACTGTAAAGAACCCGTAACTTAAAGGTCTAAGGTGTAGGATTCCTCCCGTCTGACGTTGAGATCGTATATCGCCATCAACTCTCTTGCACCATGCAGTTCAAAGTACGTATCATAGCTACGGTAGCCTTCACGCTTCAAAAAGCCAGTCTTTTCTCCTTTCATTATCCCTTTTCTGGCCAAAGAAGACAACTCCTGTTCCTGAAATTTAGATTTGTTTTTTTAACACGTGTGGTCCCCTATGTTTCCTTCTTCAAACCTGCCGGGGCCGGGAAGCGACGATACCCATTAGCAACGTTAGCAGCACCTTTGAGTTTATCATGTGACCGCAAAAAAGCGGAGCAGTACGCCCTGTATGTCACCTTACCAGGCCAACGTATTTCAAGGTTGGGGCATGAATATGGAGCGTTGACCCAAGTTCATGCGAATGCAAATGTAAAATTTCAAGCCAATAGGAATAGTCAACCGTCCAATAGATGAAGAAAAACTGAGCATCTACGAAGAAAAAAGTGGATACAGATGTGAGGAATCAGCAGGAAGAATGGGGAGACTCTAAGCTAACGTTATGTCTGCTGTTTGGAGCAAGCATTAAGTTTCCAACCCAAATATCCAAAAAAAACGTTTTAGGCTACTACGTGTCACGTAATGTCGGACAAACCGTTAGCTTTGTGTCTCACCATTCTATCTGCTGGTTCCTCACGCCTGTGACCACGGGTTGGCGGCTTTTAAAGAAAGTTCTTTCACCACACAGCAGCTTTAAGACATTTTTCCTGTGTGTTAGCAGACAGAATAGACAAGCAGGAAACCTTCACCAATACATGTCAATGGAGAGCGGGTGGGGGCGGGACTTAAATGTGCTTTGTCTATCTATAAGGAATTATGTCTCATATCTCATTTTACTGTGTGTGTGTGTGTGTGTGTGTGTGTGTGTGTGTGTGTGTGTGTGTGTGTGTGTGTGTGTGTGTGTGTGTGTGTGTGTGTGTGTGTGTAGCTCCCTGGTTGTAGAGAGGCAGCCCTGCATGCCCACCCACCCACAGAGACCCCTGGTGCTGAAAACAGGCGTCCAGTTCACAGTCAAACTCCGGTAAGAAACAGGAAAAAGAAAAAAAAACTTCTTATTTGACTGCTGACTATAATTTGGTCATATTATTAATTATCAGCGGTGGAAGAAGTATTCAGATCCTTTACTAAGTAAAATTACTTATACAACTCTCTAAAAATACTCTGTTACAAGTAAAAGTCCTGCATTGAAAATGTTGAAGTAGCATCAGATAAAGTAATAAAAGTACAAGTACTCGATGCCGATCTCTCGTCCCATTGTAGACAGTCTAGAGGATCCAACCAGTCTAATCATCTCAGCTGGACTTGTTGCTAGGTTACTTTATAATAAACCATCAGATTTTATAACCTATATATGTTTTGTGTGCAGAAATCTTAAGGTTTTTGAAAAGACCACTGCTAAAAAAAATATATACTTCTTCCAATCTTGTGTGTCTGTTGCCTTGATTTTATTGTGCAAATAAATGAATGAATTTGTTTTCTTCCTCTTCCTCCCTCCCTCCTCCTCTCCATCTACAACCAGCGTCCTGTTTCAGTTGAACGTCTCGCTTTCGTTTCAGGTTCCTGGTGAAGCTGCAGGAGTTTAACTACGAGCTCAAAGTCAAGGCCGTGTTTGATAAGTAAGCTGCGTTCAAAGACTTCATGTAACCTGCTGAAAGCTGAGTCAAACAATTTTTTAACAAATCTTCATCTGTCCCGCAGAGATGTGACGGACAAGAAAGGGTACGTCTCAAAACCATTTGACACACATTTCAGAGCATTTTTTATGTTGTAATACAACCAAAAACATCTAATGTTTATTAATAAAGGTGACCTATTATAGTTTTATGTATTTTTGGTCATATCTATAATGTTACAATGTCGGATTTTCAAACGTATTTCGGAGAAATCTTCAACTGGTTTTCTTATCTCTGTGACACGGAGCTGGCCTTCTATGATTGGTCAGCTGCTCCAGACAGACTACTGCAGTGTGTTTTTAGGGCTAACGTTACTGCAGGGTTTACATTGTTGCAAGAAGCTACATGCTAACAGCAGAAAAAGCTCTACTATTGGCTTTCAGTGTTGTTCATTTTTCCCGATTTTGTTGTGTAGTGTACGGTTTGTAAGCCTTAATCTGCAATTTGTGACAACAGACAGAAAGTGCTGCTTTATTCCATTAAATTCATTTAACATTTTTTTTTTTTTAAATGTTTCAAAATTAAATCTTTTTATTTAAAATTGCGTTTTTAAATTTTTTTAAATTTATTTTTAAATGTATTTATAGTAGGGAGAAACCTGGGACAGACCCAGGCACTTAGCAGGCGGTGTCTGACGGGGCCGGTTGGGGGTGCAATGAACAGTGTCAATTATAGTATATAATATAGTAGTATTATAGTATATAATCAAGATAATGGAACTATGACTAGAAATAGTAGTTGTTGTAGTTCATGGCATAGCAGGGCACTGCAGGGCGTAGCAGGGCATCGCAGGACGTAACAGGGCGTAGTTAAAACCAACTGAACTACAATATCCGCATGCTAACGCCAGAAAAGCTGCACTATTGGCTGAAATGCTGTTAATTTCACAATACTACTTGTCTTGTATTTGGTTTAAAGGCCTTTGGTGTTTTTTCACGGCAAAAAGTCCTGGTATTTTCTCCCAGGAGATTCCAGGAGAATCGCGGTGATGAGGGATTATTGACCAATCAGAGCAGACTTTTTTGTTATTGTTGGGAGCAGGGCTTAAAGAGACAGGCGCTCCAACAGGGCGTCTCAGACAGGTGGATGCAGGTGCTTTTGAACATTACAGCATGTTAGGATATTCTAGTAGAATCACAAAATACAAGTATTAATCTGCAAACAGTATGTAGTATAATAGGTCACCTTTAAGTAAAGAGAAGTTTGAAAACTCTTGATTGTTCCTAAGTAAATGACTTCTTCATATTGTGCCTGTTGTCAGATTTCGGAAGTTTAATATTTTGGGAACAAACACCAAAGTCATGAACATGGAGGAGTCGAACGGCAGCCTGGCAGCAGAGTTCAGACATTTGGTGAGACTTACATGTTTTTTTGGTGGTTTGCTCCTCAATCAAACGAGGAAGTCAATTGTAAATGGACTGTATTTATATAGCGCTTTTTCGAGTCTCAATGACTAATCAAGTGCTTTTACAGTGGCTTACATAAGTTTACACACACATACTAAAATTGATTAAAAAGAGGAATAAAAAAAATCTTTTGGAAAATGCCTTAATTAAAAAGAATTAGGAAAATCTAACCTTTTAAGAAAACCAGTTTTAGGGACTGGCATGGGATACTTTCTATAAGATCAACTCTCAATGCAAATCAAACCAGCTATTAAGCTAACTGATTTAACACCATGCCAATCTTTAGGGTTAGGGGGGTGAAGGGTATGTGATGATGTGTGTGTGTGTGTGTGTGTGTGTGTGTGTGTGTGTGTGAAGGGGGGGGCTATTTTAATTCCAAACGCCAAGGGACCTTAATCAGGATGCATGGTATTCTGATCCATGAAATAACCGGCCTTTAAAAATAAAAAATGTGCCTCTGTGGGAATTTAACATACGGGGGTGTATACTTATGCCCCCTGTATTTTAACATAGGGGGGTGTAAATGTATGCCCCCTGTATTTAAACATAGGGGGGTGTATACTTATGCCCTCTGTATTTTAAGGAAGAACAGTTTTTTATTTACAATACATTATTCATTCACAAAGAAAATTTGTGTCCTTAAAAGGTTGGAATTTCCTAAATATTTTAATTAAGGCATCAAGATCAATTTCCAAAAGATGTTTTTTATTACTCTTTTTAATCAACTTCATCATGGGTATGTAAACTTATGCAAGCCACTGTACATAGTACCGGAACCATTCATACCTGCATGACTGGGGATCGAACCGCCAACCTTCCAATTGACAGGCGACCGTGTTTTATTTTATTTTTTTCCAGCTGGTTGAAATCATTTCACGGTAGGATTAGTATCCCGCTCTAAAAATTAAAAACGGGAAACACAGATTTTTTTTGTTTGTATTAAAGCGGAAATTTTGATAAAGAGTACAGTTGTACAGGCGGGTTGAACCTTAAAAATCCAAACCGCACACCACAACGACTGTTTTCCCTAACTTGTTCTTGTTCTTCACGCAGCAACTGAAAGAGCAGAAGGTTGCCGGCAACCGAACAAACGAGGTAAGAGCCTTAGTGACCCTGCTGGCATTGTTCTAGTTTGCATTTGAAAATAGAAACTTGACTGGATAAGGGGGGTGCAGTTAAATTATTGCAAACATGTTTACCGAGCAAACAGCTTCAACCCTCATGTTGTTCTTGGGTTAGATTAGACCCGTTTTCAGTTAATTGTTTTTTTTTTGTCACAAAAAAATTGGCCCGTTAAAATAAGCGTTACATTATAAATATCAAAAAACGTAGGAAAAAAACACCAAAAACATTTTAAAAAAGCACCCACACATGACAGAAATGACAGAAAAGCGATAATAATGTTAAAAAAAGTACAATATTTCTCTCTGAGGTGTAGCGGAGTAGAAGTAGAAAGCGGCATTAAAAGAAAAGACTCAAAGTACAAGTACCTTAACATTTGTACAGTATTGGAGTAAATGTACTTAGTCAAGTGTACTTAGTTACTGATTGTAACATATGGGATGTGCTGGAATATTCATTATATTTTGGCTACTTCAGCGTGGAGGTTTTGTGAAGTTTTCTGTGTGTGTGTGTGTGTGTGTGTGTGTGTGTGTGTGTGTGTGTGTGTGTGTGTGTGTGTGTGTGTGTGTGTGTGTGTGTGTGTGTGTGTGTGTGTGTGTGTGTGTGTGTGTGTGTGTGTGTGTGCGTGCGTGTCTGGGTTCAGGGTCCTCTGATCGTCACAGAAGAGCTTCACTCGCTGAGCTTCGAGTCTGAGCTGCTGCTCAACCAGTCTGGACTCACTATCAAACTGGAGGTGAGAGACCAATATCAAGACTTTGATATCAATATCAATTTTTCCAATAATCCGTTTATACCACAGATGGGGTCTACATCATTTGCGTTTCAAGCGTAGAACACCCAGAAAATCAATATTATGTAGTAACAATATAAATAAACGTCAGATTGACTAAATGACATGTGATATGCATTGTTTTTTAAACAATTAGATTTTTACGAATCTCTCATACTCTATTCAGGATGTGTCTGAAACTCTATACTGAAGAGCTATTTAGTGGCAAAAACAGTATGTGAGAATTTTTTTGCGCTGTGGGAAATCATTGCAAACTATTTCTGGTGAAACATTACAGTGTGCAAATACTGTACACTCGTCCGGCATAGATATCCCACAATGCAGTGTGGTAGTAACAACAACATTCGAAACGGGCGGCAACCAAGGCAGCTGTGTCACGTCAAAGACCCTTTAATTTACATTTCCCTATTTAAAAATGTGTGATTTTGGCTGCGACTGTTGGTCTAATTGCGTACATTTTGATTTATCAGTATCTGAAACCTAAGCTTAGACGGGCCGGTTCAGACCACTGCAACCTTTCCCTGCAACGTTTTAAACCGGTTTTGTCTCGTCACGAAGCTTTGGTCTGAAGTGGGCTTTAAAGAAGGAAAAGAAAATCGCAAAAGGTGTCGTGAAAGAATCAAATGGACAAACGCATATTGTCCCATCCTTGATATCAACGCTGGATTTATTCGTGAGTGTGCTTTTGACTATTTCCTGTTGTTGTTGTTGTTGTTGTTGTTGTTGTTGTAGGCCATTTCTCTGCCTGTTGTGGTCATCTCTAACGTCTGTCAGCTGCCCAGTGGCTGGGCCTCCATCCTCTGGTACAACATGCTGAACACCGAGCCCAAGGTGAGCCCATACACACACATAGTGCGTCCCACTATCTTTGTGGAGACCCTATCTATTGACATAGCACCTTACCCTAATCTTAACCAGCACAATTAAATACCTAACCTTACCCTCACCCTAAGAGTAACCTATTTCTAACCCTAATCCTAAAACCAAGTCTTAACCCTTAAAGGGGTCTAGCATTTTGGCCCCACAAAGCTTTCGGGACCCGGGACAAGTATACGGTATTCCCGGTTTTTGGACCCCACAAATGTAGTTAAATGAGAAGAGCCGCAGCCTCACACATACACACATACTCTCACAAATTAGGTAAGATTTGGTTAAGGTATATTAGGCGCTAAAAGCATGCACACAGACTTTTATGCGCATTGTTCATTGCAACATTCTTTGAAACACCATAGGGCGTACAAACAAAATAATCTGTGAATAAGCAAGTAGTAGGAGAGAAGAAGAGTTAAGGAAAGAGTTAAAGTTAAGGAAAGCAGGCTGCCTGGCAACAGAAGAAAAAAACAAAACAAAAAAAACTTTTATTTTTTTACATTCCACATCTTTCAATCTTTCTGCACATGAAGGATCATGCAGGCCATTTTGGACCCACCGTGGCAACCATGAACCTAGATTCAATTTCCTCTTCTCCTTTCCCTTGCCTTTTCTCTCCCTTCATCCTCAGAATCTGAAGTTCTTCCTCACCCCTCCGGCGGCCAAGTGGTCCCAGCTGTCCGAGGTCCTCAGCTGGCAGTTCTCCTCCGTCACCAAGCGAGGCCTGAGCCAGGAGCAGCTCAACATGCTGGCTGACAAGCTGCTCGGTAGGAACCGGCTCTTAAAGACAAACACCCCGGGATACCTTATTTTATTTTTTTTTACACAGTTCCTTAGACTTCAATGGAGGCTTTCAAGTGTAAGGCTTCATTTACATCGCTACGATTTGGTCTAAAAACGAACATCTTTGGCTACGTTTCCCCCTCTCATTCTTGATGCTCTGGTGTTTCCCCCTCTCATTCTTGATGCTCTGGTGTTTCCCCCTCTCATTCCCCCTGCTCTGGTGTTTCCCCCTCTCATTCCTCCTGCCCTGGCGTTTCCGAGCCCCTAAAACGGCGACATTTGAAAACACTTCTGACCCGTTTTGTTTATGAATTTGCGGTGTTGTGTTTCCGTCTCAACGGCCACAAACGGAGACCTTTGGCAACAGCAACACTGTCGCCAACGTTTCTTGCGCCAGATTTGGGTCTTATAGGTCACTACGTCTCGTTCTCTGAGACTAAGCTACTGACGTCACCATGGCAACTGGCGGAGTGTTGGTATAAACGGAGATTAGTTATTCTACTGGAGCTGAAAACACTTGTGTGCACGGCGATCACTTTTGGCTCAACACTCCAAAACCAAACCGCAGCGATGTAAATGTAGCCCAAATGTAAAGCCTCAATGTTTCTCTGCAGGAGCCAAAGCCCAGAGGAACCCAGAGGGACAAATCCCCTGGGTCAAGTTCTGCAAGGTAAGCCAAGTCCGTCTTTTATTGTGGCCAGCCTAAGGCACACCTGTGGAATAATCATGCTGTCTAATCAGCATCAGCCGCACCTGTGAGGTGGATGAATTATTTCGGCAAAGGAAAAGAGCTCACTAGCACAGATTTGTGACCAATATTTAAAAGAGAAAAAGGCCTTTTGCGTACATCTTGTACATCTTGCGTACATTTTGCGGAAAAAGTCTTAAATCTAAAAAAATGAGAATAAAAACAAAAGTGCTGCATTTCAAATTTTGTTCAGTATATGTGTAAAACAGTCATCACTGCTTCTGTACTGTACTGTTTTTTTTTTCCAACTGCATCTCCTGCCGCCCCTTGTAATTTTTGTTGCTATGAACCCAAAGTCATCTGAAGTGGCTAGTAACTTGTTGAGACATAATCTCCATTTGTTTAAATTTTTCTGTACTTTTCTGTATTCTGTATACGTGCCAACAACTATCAAATGCACAGCTTTAGCTCTAATAATCGCTTTAAAATTAACATTTACCATCGACAGGCATATGCCTTAGGACCTTAGCTAATGTTAGCAATCAATTGCGGTTAAACAAAGCATTTACGTCAAAGTATTGCGATTAGACAGTTACAAGTATTAATTATCACATTTTCTTTTGTCCAGCAGCAGAGTGCCAACGAGAAGGCCTTTCCCTTCTGGTTGTGGATCGAAGGAATCCTAGACCTGATTAAAAGGCACCTGCTCTCCCTCTGGAACGACGGGTGAGTGCTGTTGGTATTTCAGACTAAATGTATGTAATTTCCTGTATATTGTATGTATGTATGTATGTATATTGTATCCTAGTATTTCATTTCTTATATTCCCTTTGTTAATTCTTGTTGTGAAAAGAATATACACTACCGGTCAAAAGTTTGGGGTCACTCACAAATTTCCATTGGACTCCATTATAGACAGAATCCCAGCTGAGATCAGTTACCTTGTTTTTTTTAACCAGGGCAGCAGTTTCCAGATTATATTATGTGCTTACATAATTGCAAAAGGGTTATTTAATGTTTTCTTAGTTAGTTTTTTAAAATAATATCAGATTAGTAAACAAAATGTGCCTTTGGAACATTGGATGAATGGTTGCTGATAATGGGAAATGTAGATATTGCATTAAAGATCAGCCACCTACCCAGATCAGCTGGTATCCTGCCACAGGATGCGTGTCTTTTCGCCAATGTCCGTTTCCTTTCGCTTTCTTTGTGTTGGAATTTTAAACTCTGTTTGATTTATGACGACTGCTCCTCAGATCTCTGCAGGGTAAATCCAGACCGCTAGCTAGACTACCTAGTTTTCTCTCGCACGACTACACACAAACTGTGATTGGTTTAAAGAAATGCCAATCAACCAGAGAGCGAGACTAGGGATCATGTAAATGATGATCTCCCGCTGACCGCGGGAGTTCCGTTTTCTAAGGGTTTTTAATTCCAGCGATTTTTGGTCTGTCTGCAGCTGCATCCTGGGCTTCATCAGTAAGGAGAGGGAGAAGGCCCTGCTGAGCGATAAATGTCCCGGGACCTTCCTGCTCCGGTTCAGCGAGAGCAGCAGGGAGGGAGCCATCACCTTCACCTGGATCGAACACGACGTCCACGGTGAGCAAAAGCAGTCTCCTGTACCCAAATCCAGATCTCTGCAGGGTAGATCCAGACAGCGAGCTGGACTATCTGCTGAATCTGAGTTTTTTTGTTACAAGACCAAAACAACTTGAACGTACACATGTCTCACCAAAACAAGTCCCTTCCTGAGGCTATTTTGCAAATACCCAGTCATTGTGTCCAGCAATTAGTCCCGCCCAAGACAATTGTAATTGGTTATTTCTTACTTTTTTGACGTCTTTTCAAAAAATGTTCACTTGATTTGACATTTATTTTGACATTTGTTCACATTTTTGTCTCTCGTTTTTTACACGCCCCCCTATGATTTTGTCACTTTTTCATCGTTTGTCGACTTTTTCTGAGTTTTCAAATTTTTACAGTTTTTTTTTACATTTGTCATTTGAAAAGTTTTCAAATTTTTACAGTTTTTTTTTACATTTGTCTCTTTATTTGACATTTGTTCACATTTAAGTCACCTTTATTGACATTTCTCTCGTTTTTTACACTTTTTTCCCCCCAATGTTTTTGTCTTTTTTTTTTCTTTTTCTGCGCTTTTTTACACTTTCCTGGGTTTTTCCCAACATTTTTAAAACTTTGTTTTTAATATTTGTCTATTTTTTGACTTTTTTCTTACTTTTTTGACATGTTTTCACATTTATGTCACTTTATTTGACATTTCTCTCTTTTTTTACACTTTTTAAAGTTCTTTTACTAAATGTTTTTTCTGCAAATGCTAAAAAATTTACAAAATAATTCAAAAAGTAGTACACTGATTATTGATTTAACTTGTAATGAGCGTTGTAGGGAACCATCCACGTTACCTTTTTGGAAAATTAGTTTAAAAGAAACCAAAATTTCTGATATAGAAACCTTCAAATTTGACCTGAAGACACCGGGAGGGTTAAAAGAAATGCCAATAACAAAGAGCACGTGTTCTCCCACCCCAGAATGTTGTGTGACGAGCCAGACCTTCCTTCGCAGCGCTGTGGAGGATGGTCCGGCTTCTGGTTATGCAAGACATGGTGCATGTTAACAGGTGTGAACTCTCTCAATGAACGCAGACAAGCCGCTTTTCCACTCCGTGGAGCCGTACACAAAGAAGGAACTGTCCGCCGTCTCCCTGCCCGACATCATCCGCACCTATAAGGTGATGGCCGCCGAGAACATCCCCGAGAACCCGCTCCGCTTCCTCTACCCTAATATCCCCAAAGACAAGGCCTTCGGGAAGTACTACCCCAAACCCTCAGAGAGTAAGTCACCTCACTGAGTAACTCCCAATACTCAAGTACTGGACTGTATATTATTCTCTTGTCACTTCACTAAATGCATTCAACACCTGATATTACCAGTTGAGTTAAATACAATTATACCACTGTCTGGGAATATCTCAATTCTGATTGGCTGCAGGGTGTCCATGAAAAAGTGTAATAGGACACCTACTAAATGCTGTTTACCGTAGTGTTAATTTTGTCACCTATTTTCAATATAGTCTTGTGCCAAATGTCCTTGTTAGTTTTAGTCATATTACCTCATTCACATAGGTTTTTTTTGTTAGTCTAGTTTTAGTCATAAGAGAACTCGGGTATCTTAGTCAAGTTGTAGTCAAAACATTTTAGTCTTTTTTTTAAATAAATTATTTCTGATATTCAAATAGTGTTTCACACATCTCAATTATTGTTTAAATGTCATCATTACCTGAAAAAAAATACACTTTTTGAAGGATTTTTGTTGAAAACGTGTCTGGTTTTATATCGAGATCATGGTATAAGCGGGTTAATGCCCGACGAGGTGTTCATTGTCCGACGGCTACATTACACCAGTAAACAACATTTGCTTTTAATACTAAACTTCATCAAATATTTTAACGTTTGAAATCTGTGTGTAACTGACTTCCAGCTGCGGAGCCCATGGACGTGGAGAACGGTCCAGAGAAGACCGGCTACATGAAGACGGAGCTCATATCTGTCTCAGAAGTGTGAGTATCACCACTTCTTATAATTGATGTGATATATATTTTATAAGTAAGTCAGTGAAATGTATTTATATAGTGCTTTTTACAGATAGAAAATCCCAAAGTGCTTTAAATAAAACATTCAATAGTATCCATATTAATTTATTTTAATTTTTTGGGTCGTGTGTGTATGTGGGTCCTGTTTTGAATGAGGACTGGCAATGTCCTGGGGGGTCAGGTGTAGGGGGATGGGGGTGGGAGAGGGAAGTATTGAGGGAAGCATAGTGTGTAAAAATAGAGATGAAACTGATTTTGTGATTTAAAAAATCAAAATTTGCCTTTTTTTTATGTACTTCATGGTACCTAATCATGATGACGCACAGAAATTAATAAAAAAGAGAAAAAAAAAAGAAATAGACCACAGAGACAGGGCAGAGCGTCCCAGAGTCTCAGGGGCTCATTTCTCAAAAGAACGGTCCCCACAGGTCCTAAGTCGGGGACAAGGAACAGCCACGAGCTTGGACGTATTGGACCTTAGGGGACGTGCTGACAAATGCAGTTGGAGTGTGTTACAGATGTAACGGAGACAGTATCTATGTCCTTCTGTCCAGGCACCCGTCCAGATTGCAGGACAACATGATGCCGATGTCTCCCGACGACTACAAGGTTCTGGCCCAGTACGTCAGTCCCAGAGACATCGACGCTGTGGTGAGTGCTGCTTCGTTAACACTTTGCTGACTTAATGTAGGATCTTATCTTGATTTACACACGCCACATATAAAATATTTTTTGAAAATATTGCATGATATAATATGAACAATGTATGAAAGAAATGTTTTTTTGTTTTTTTTATGGATTTCTTAAGTCATAGCAGTAGTAAGTAGACGTTGTTGGCGTATTTTTTGAGGATTTTTTTGGTCCTTTTCACGCCATTTTGACGCCTTTTCCAATGGTGATTCAATTATATTTGTTGCTTTTTTTACGCTTTTGGCCCTTTTCCAAACAATTATGGCGCCTTTTTTGCCGCTTTTTCTTCTCACAATGTTTTTTTTCGGACTTTTTTGTTGCTTTTTCTCCAATGTTTGTGACGCTTTTTTTCACATGACACAAACCGACTGAGACCAGAGCTGCTGCTAATGTGCTGCTTTCACTGTAATCCACTTTACATGTAAGATGGGGTAATGTCTGTCTGTCCTGCTGTACGTCTCGCTGTAAGTCTTTGCCTTCTTTCTCTGCTTTCAGACCAACAATCTGATTTCGGGATTTGGACAGTTTGACGTTCAGGTAGATGCAGCTTTAATCTGTTGCTCTACACCTACAGGGCAACTTCTGTATTTTTCAACCGTGACCCTTTTTCCCCCATGCATTTGTCTTTGTGACTAATCTGAGCAACAATCTTTAAAACTGCTGTAGTATGTTGCGAGAACGCCGTAACAGGCAGCCGCGACTTGGGCTGCAATTCAATTAAATTTTATTTATAGTATCAATTCATAACAAGAGTTACCTCAAGACACTTTACAGATAGAGTAGGTCTAGAACACACTTTAGAATTTACAAGGACCCAACAGTTCTAGTAGTTCCCTCCAGAGCAAGCAACAGTGCGACAGTGGCGAGGAAAAACTCCCCTTAGGGAAGAAACCTGGGACAGACCCAGGCTCTTGGTAGGCGGGGTCTGACGACCGGTTGGGGTTACAATGAAGAGTAGCAATAACAATCCCAAAAAGATTGTTGGTCCAACCAGTCACTTAGACACAAAAACTGAAAATGAACCGCTGTGACGTTTGAAGAAAGCTCGGATTTTGTGGTTCCGGTTACGGCGTTCTTGCACCACACCGAAATTTAAAGGTTTTTGTTCCCACTAGACACAAACGCATGGATGAATCTGGTCCAGGTTGAGAAAAAGAATATGGAAACAACCCTTTATTACTCTTGAAAGCCATTGCCGACAGTACTTAGCTTGCTTCGCTTTCAGTCATACTCCTCCTCAATAAAAAAGGAGACATTTATTGCACAAATCAAATAAGCTGTTCTTCTCCTCTTTTTCTCCCTAGATGAGTGCAGAGTTCCCGGACCAAAACTGAAGGCTTTCTTCACTTTATAGTGTACTTTCTGCCTTCTTTCATGCTCTTTAGTGATGATGGAAAGTCCTTGACACTGTCAGATTATGGGATCAGGATGGAGGTCAGTGAAGTAACCAGTCCCCTAGAGACTAAAGCCCACCTGTTTGACAGTATATTACTGAGGATAAACATTCTTAGATCTTGAACTTGCCTATTTTGACAGTTTTCATCATCATCAAAGTAATCCAGTAAATCACTGTTAATGCTAAAATTGCCCCTCCTTTTAGACATAATCCGTGTACGTTAGGGGTGGGAAAAATAACCGATTCTTAAATGCATCGCGATTCTCTCTAGAACGATTCGATGCCCGATTCTTATAAGTTAATAATCAATTTTGCTTTTAAAAACAAAAAAAACGGTTGATTTTTATTTAGAAGTTTCTGTCTCAAATCAGAGAACAGGGACTGAAAGAAGACGGAAAATGGACAACAACTTAGAGAATAGGCTCAAAATTGGCCAAAGAATTAGATTTTGTATATATACACATGACCTAATGAGACAATAATTAGGCAAATCACCTGTTGTATGATTTTATTGTGAAGCGCTTTTTGATTTTTCTCTGTGAAAAATCAAAAAGAATCTTGCTCTCCAAATAAACTTTACTTACTTCTAAGAAGCCAATTCATGACATGACTCAGCCTCTGACACGGCAGATCACTGGGAGAGAAGGTGACTCGCCATGTTTAAGGCTGACGCGTGGGATGACTACACAATAAAAGCCTCAGTAGGCAAAACGTTTCATTTACAACGTGTGTGTGTGACAAATACTGTATATGTCAAAATCTCACCTTTGTGTAGCTGCTTTGTCTAGGAACTGATTAGCAAACTGAGTAGCATACTCCGATTTATCTGTATATTTTTTTTAAATCACACGTGGAAATGTACATAAAGAAATTGTTGCACCGAGATGCGTGGATACTCGGTTTTAGAATCGTTGGCCTCTGAAATTGAGATTGGCACCCCAGTGTACATATCGATTCCTCTTATTCTTCTTTAAATGTGAACTTTCGAGCAGCCATAACTGTAAAACAGTGGAATTAAAGAATGATTCTGCATGCGAATATAATTTCGGGGCAAAAACTGTGAGCTAAAAGCATAATTTTACAGCAATGTGAATTCTGAACATATTCTATTACACAAAATTTACGTAAAGGAGGTTTCCTCTGGCTTTTTATTTTAAGAAACTATCTGTTGCTTTGGTTTTAATGAGAATTGGAATCTAAACCCATAGGATGAAGTAGCACTTGTGCATTTTTGTGTACTTCAGAGCTTTAACCCTTGTGTTGTCTTCGTCTTTTTCCAAACCTTTGTTGCTTTTCCCACTGATGTTTTTTCTCAATATTTGATGTTTTTGTGGGGGGTTTAGGACATTTTAGTCCCTTCCTCCAATGATCTGTTATCAGAAAAGTTTTTTGAATGCTGTAAAATTAAATAAAGCATTCAGATTTAAAGAAAGCAGTAAGGCGATCATTTATTTTACTTGTCTGGAACAAGCTGCATTATTTTTGTAAAATTTGGTTGAAATACTGTTGGTCAAATTTGACCCGAGGACAACACAAGGGTTGATGAGAAAATGTTACATATAAATTAAAAAAATTACTAAAGTATCCAATCAATAAACAAACCTGGAAAACAGTAATTACATATATATTCAGAGATTCAGGAGTTTTAATACATTTGGAAAAAGTATATAAATGTATAAATGAATCAAATTTAAAAATGAAACAGGAAAAGTACTATTGTTGTGTGATTCCATCTATTTATTGAAGAAATACAGGAAGGTGAAGAAGAGAATTTGAAAAAGGGGTTTTCATTTGTATGAATTTTATTGAAATTTATTAGGCAAAAAGTTTTTTTTTTTTTACAGCTGTTGCTACACTGAAATGGCTTAAGTAGAGCTGTGTACTTATTAATGATAAATGTATGCTTAATATAAATACAAAAACATACACGATATACTGTATAAATAATGAATGTAAAGCAGTTTTGTGTTATTATTTATATTACTGTCTGTAATTGTAATTGTAAAAAAGAAAGTTATCTCAAGTTTAATTTAGATGAGTTTAATTGACTGCGCGTCGTAAATAAGTCATAGTATAGTATGTCAAAAAGCCATAAAAAGTCATAATATGGAATGTTATGTATGAAATATATGCATGAAAAAATATGTATGAAATATAGAATGGAAAATGAAAAGATTAATGAAAAAGTCAAAAACTGATAGTATATAAAAAAAGTCATAGTATAGAATGTTATGTATAAAATATATGTATGAAATATAGAATAAAAAATGAAAACAAATGAAATCATACTATGTTGAAAAAAAGTCATGAATAGTATGTCAAACTTTTTTACTCTAGTTCGTATTATAGAATGTCGGAAAAAGTCATACACGCCATGAAGAAATCATAATAATGGTATGTTGAAATATAATTGAAAGTACAGTATGTCGAAAAACATCCTAGTATAGTGTTTTGTAAAGAATGAAAAAGTCATAATATGTCGAAAAAAGTATTGAAAAAAAATGAAAAAAACTTCAATAAGTCATTAAAAAAATCCTAACGTAGTGTAGTATTTCAAAAAGTTAAAAAGTCATAGTATGTACAAAAGATTTATGAAAACATTTATGTATTTATTTTGTACATGTACATATTAATGACACATTTATTTATGTTTCATTAATGTCACAGTATAGCATGTCTAATAAAGCCACAAAAATGTCATAGAACATTCATGTCCATAAAAGTCCTAGGATAGTGTTTTGAAAAGAATAATCATAAGTCATAGTATAGTAGGCTATATTGAAAAAAAGCCATAAAAAGTCTTAGTCTAGCATGTCGAAAAAAGTCACACAGTTCCACAAGCACTGACATTTTGGACTCTATTGTCCCTTATCGGATAAAAGTTGTTAAACCGAAGGCGGACCCCTGGCT
>NC_048430.1:11415413-11418127 GCF_013103735.1 Etheostoma cragini
CTCATTTTGTTAAGCACTTTGGATACCTACTGGTTGTTGTAAAGTGCTATATAAATACATTTTGATTGATTGATTGATAACATCGTAGTATAGTATTTCAAAAAGTCAAAGTACACTATGTCAAAAAAAGTTGTATGTAGAAAATAATTATGAAAATGGAATGTCCAAAAAAGTCATAAAAACATCACAGTATAGTATATCTAATAAATTCACAAAAAGTCAACGTCATCCAACATTCATGTAAAAAAAAAAATCCTAGTATGCTATGACCTTTTTTTGCTATATCAAAAAAAGCCATAAAAAGTCTTAGTAAGTATATTAAAAAAAAGTCATGAAAACATTACAGTATTGTGTGTCTAAGAAAGCCACAAAAAAAGTCAACGTCATATAACATTCATGTCAAAAATGTCATAGTATGTTTAAAAAAAGTAAAAAGTCCTAGTCTGGGAGACAAAAGGGATCAAATCAAGCTCAGTGGTAGTGCGGGACACATGAGGCCTGTACTACGAAGTCAGATTTGACATTAACGAGGTAACGTCAGGTTCATGCCAGGGGTTTCTGCATCACGATCGCTTGTTACCGGGTTAAGTCGCCGTGGTAACTTAGCTGAACACCTGACCTGCTCGGGAGCAGGTTATGTTGGAGATTAGAGATCAACCGGTGTAAAAGCACCGTCTATTGACCAATCAGTACTCGGCTGATAACGACGTCACCGTAGAAGATCCGCTGGAGCTCGGTGTGAGGAGAGACAGAAGTGCTCTCATGAAAGTTAAAACCCTTAGAGACCGACAACCCCGTTAAGATCCCCTGATGGCCATCCTTCCTGTTTTAGGAAGAAATCCTTGGAAAAATGAACTTGAATATGACTCATATAATCAAAGTCATGTCAACGACTGAGTTATTTACATTCACCCTTCAATGCCCTTTACCAAGAAGGGTTATGAACTGTTTATCATGTCCAAAGACCCCAGAAGAAGATGACACCGTGCAACACCCACGGAGCATGTGGTCAGCAAGAGACAATAAAAAGAAATTAACTATATGGTTTTTGATATAGATGAAGTATAAATTAGTCGTACCAATATTTGTTTAATAACTAACCTGGCGATCAATCATGCATTTTATTCCCTTAGTATTGCAAAAAAGTCATTATAGGATGTTGAAAAAGGAAAAGAAAACGTCAAAGTATAGTTTGTCCAAATAAATCTTAGTATATTATTTCAAAAAAAGCCATAGCAGGATATGTCAAAAAAGGTCATGAAAAGTCATAGTATGTTGGCAAAGTCATAGTGTAGTCTGTCAAAAGCAGTCATAGTGTGTTGTACGTGTAAAAGAAGTCATTGAATAGTATGTCCAAATAATTATGAAAAAAGTCTCAGTATAGTATTTGGAAAACATCATAATATAGAATGTCAAAAAAGTGTTAAAAAGTCATAGTGTAGAATGTCAAAAAAGTAAAGATCCGTTATAGCATAGTATGAAAAGAATAGCATGTCAAAAAAGTCATAGTATAGTATGTTCAAAAATGTTTTTCAATAAGTCAATGTAAAGTATGTCAAACAGTCATTGTATAGTATCTCAAAAAAAGTTATAAAATAAAACCATATAGGAACTAGGGGTTCAGTGGCATGCTTACAGACACTTTGACATGTGGTCAGATGACCGGGGATTGACCCTCCAACCTTGAGACTCTGGGGCACCCATTCTACCTCCAGGCCACAAATGACCCCAAGTAACAATTAACAAGTAACAAAAGGTCATACATAATATGTTGAAAAAAATCATGAAAAGTGTGATAAAAAAGTCATAGTATCGTATGCCGAAAAAAGGTTTTAAAAAAACATCATAGTATAGTATGTTAAAAATAAAGCCATAGAGAAGTCTGTTGAAAAAAGTAGTAAGTCAAGTATAGGATGTTGAAAAAAGTTACAGTATAGTGTGTTGAAAAACAGCATAGTATTTGATGTTGACAAAGTGATAAAAAAAAGTCATAGTATAGTATGTTGAAAAAAGTTTAAAATAGTCATAGTATAGTATGTCAAAAATAATGTCAAAAAAGTTACAGTATAGTGTGTTGAAAAACGGCATAGTACAGTATGTTGAAAAAGTGATAAAAACGTCATAGTATAGTGTGTTGAAAAAAGTAAAAGAAAATGTCGTAGTATAGTATGTCCAAAAAAATCATAGTCAAAATAGTCACAGTATAGTATGTCCAAAAAAGTTTTTAAAGATATCAGTGTATAGTATGTTTAAAAGTCATAGTATCTGAAGAAGTCAGAGTATAGTATGTCAAATAAAGTAAAAATCATTTATAGTATAGACTGTCAAAAAGTCATAGTATAGTATGTCGAAATGAGCCAGACTAAAGTATGTCAAAAAACGCCATAGTATAGTATGTCGAAAAAAGTCAGAGTATAGTATGTCGAAAAAAAAGTTACAGTATACAGTGGTGTGAAAAAGTGTTTGCCCCCTTCCTCATTTCCTGTTCCTTTGCATGTTTGTCACACTTAAGTGTTTCGGAACATCAAACCAATTTAAACAATAGTCAAGGACAACACAAGTAAACACAAAATGCAATTTGTAAATGAAGGTGTTTATTATTAAAGGGAAAAAAAAATCCAAACCATCATGGCCCAGTGTGAAAAAGTGATTGCCCCCTAAACCTAATAACTGGTTGGGCCACCCTTAGCAGCAACAACTGAAACCAAGCGTTT
>NC_048430.1:11418227-11434412 GCF_013103735.1 Etheostoma cragini
TGGTATAATGTTCTTTTTATGAAATGCAGTGTTCCTTCTACGCCAGATATACTTGGAAACACACCTTCCAAAGAGTTCGACATTTGTCTCATCGGTCCACAGAATGTTGTCCTAAACGTCTTGGGAATCCTCAAGATGTGTTGTGGAGAAATTGAGACGAGCTTTGATGTTCTTTTTGCTCAGCAGTGGTTTTCTCCTTGGAACTCTGCCATGCAGGCCATTTTTGCCCAGTCTTTTTCTGATGGTGGAGGCATGAACGCTGACCTTAACTGAGGCAAGTGAGGCCTGCAGTTCTTTGGACGTTGTTGTGGGGTCTTTTGTGACCTCTTGGATGAGTCGTCGCTGCGCTCTTGGGGTAATTTTGGGCGGCCGGCGACTCCTGGGAAGGTTCACCACTGTTCCATGTCTTTGCCATTTGTGGATAATGGCTCTCACTGTGGTTCGCTGGATTCCCAAAGCTTTGGAAATGGCTTTATAACCCTTTCCAGACTGATAGATCTCAATTACTTTCTTTCTCAATTTGTTCCTGAATTTCATTGGGTCTCGGCACGATGTGTAGCTTTTAAGGATCTTCTGGTGGACCTTACTGTGTCAAGCAGCTCCTATTTAAGTGATGCCTTGATTGTGAACAGGTGTGGCAATAATCAGGCCTGGGTGTGGCTAGAGAAATTAAACTCAGGGGTGGACAACCACAGTTATAGTATGTTTCAACAAGGGGGGCAATCACTTTTTCACACAGTGCCACGATGGTTAGGATAATAATAATAATAATAAACACCTTCATTTACAAATTGCATTTTGTGTTTACTTGTGTTGTCCTTGACTATTGTTTAAATTGGTTTGATGTTCCGAAACACTTAAGTGTGACAAACATGCAAAGGAACAGGAAATGAGGAAGGGGGCAAACACTCTTTCACACCACTGTACTAGTTGAAAAAGTGATTAAAAAAAGTCACAGTACAGTATGTAAAAAAAAGTTTAAAATAGTCATAGTATAGTATGTCGAAAAAAGTTTAAAAAATGATAGTATACTATGTCTAAAATAAGGCCATAGTTTGTCGAAAAAAGTTACAGTATAGTGTGTTGAAAAACGGCATAGTATAGTGTGTCAAAAAAAAGTTTAAAATAGTCATAGTATAGTATGCCGATAAAGTAAAAAAAAAAAATCATAGTGTAGTATGTTGAAATGACCCACCCATTTCACCTCCAGGCCACAAACTACCCCAAGTAACATTTAACAAGTAACAAAAAGTCATACGTAATATGTTGAAAAAATCATGAAAAGAGTGATAAAAAAGTCATACTATAGTATGTCAAAAAATGCCACAGTATTTCGAAAAAAGTCAGAGTATATTATGTTGAAAAAAAGTTACAGTATAGTGTGTTGAAAAACAGCATAGTATAGTATGTTGAAAAAGTAATAAAAAAGTCACAGTATAGTATGTTGAAAAAAGTTGAAAAAGAATTATAGTATAGTATGTCTAAAATAACGCCATAGTATAGTGTGTTAAAAAACAGCATAGTATAGTATGTCATAAAAAGGATTAAAAAAGTCACAGTATAGTATGTTGTTAAAGGTTAAAAAAAAAATCTTAGTATAGTATGTCGAAAAACGCTATAGTATAAAAAACGTCACAGTATAGTGTGTCGAAAAAAGTAAAAAAAAACTTCATAGTATAGTTTGTCAAAAAATGTCATGGCATGTCAAAAAAGCCACATTATAGTATGTTGAAAAAAGTTTTTAAAGATACCAGTGTACAGTATGTTGAAAAGTCATAGTATGTCGAGAAGTCAGAGTATAGTATTTTGAAAAAAGTTTAAAATAGTCATAGTATAGTATGTTGAAAAAAGTTTTTAAAAAATTATAGTGTAGTATGTCTAAAATAACGCCATAGTATAGTGCGTTAAAAAACGGCATAGTATAGTATGTCAAAAAAAGTATTAAAAAAGTCATAGTATAGTATGTCGTTAAATGTTAAAAAAAAAATCTCAGTATGCTATGTCAAAAAACGCTATAGTATAGTATGTCAAAAAAAGGTCACAGTATAGTATGTTGAATCACGCCATAGTATAGTATGCTGAAAAAAGTTACATTATAATGTGTTGAAAAACCACATAGTATAGTAGGTCAAAAAACGCCATAGTATAGTATGTCGAAAAAACAGCACAGTATAGTATGTCAAAAAAAGTCAGAGTATAGTATGTTGGAAAACGCCATAGTATAGTATGCTGAAAAAAGTTACATTATAATGTGTTGAAAAACCACATAGTATAGTGGGTCAAAAAACGCCATAGTATAGTATGTCGAAAAAACAGCACAGTATAGTATGTCGAAAAAAGTCAGAGTATAGTATGTTGGAAAACGCCATAGTATAGTATGCTGAAAAAGTTACACTATAATGTGTTGAAAAACCGCATAGTATAGTAGGTCAAAAAACGCCATAGTATAGTATGTCGAAAAAAGTCAGAGTATAGTATGTTGAAAAAAAGTTACAGTACAGTGTGTTGAAAAACAGCATAGTATAGTATGTTGAAAAAGTGATGAAAAATACACATTATAGTATGTTGAAAAAAGTTTATACTAGTCATAGTATAGTATGTCGAAAAAAGTTACAGTATAGTGCGTTGAAAAAAGGCATAGTATAGTATGTCAAAAAAGTATAAAATAGTCATAGTATAGTATGTCAAAAAAAGTTACAGTATAGTGTGTTGAAAAACGGCATAGTACAGTATGTCAAAAAAAGGATTAAAAAAGTCATGGTATAGTCTGCCGATAAAGTAAAAAGAAATCATAGTATAGTATGTCAAAAAAAAGTCACAGTATAGTATGTTGGAAAACAGCAGAGTAAAATATGTTGAAAAAGTGATTAAAAAAAAGTCATAGTATGTTGAAAGAGGTTTAAACTAGTCATAGTACAGTATGTCAAAAATAAAGTCAAAAAAAGTTATAGTGTATTGAAAAACGGCATAGTATAGTATGTCAAAAAAAGTATTAAAAAAATCATAGCCAAAGTATGGTATGTTGAAAAAAAGTCACAGTATAGTGTGTTGAAAAAGTGATAAAAACGTCATAGTATAGTGTGTTGAAAAAAGTAAAAAAAAATGTCGTAGTAAAGTATGTCCAAAAAAATCATAGCTTGTCGAAAAAGTCACAGTATAGTGTGTTGAAAAAGTGATTAAAAAAAGTCATAGTATAGTATGTGGAAAGAGGTTTATTATAGTCATAGTATAGTACGTCAAAAAAAGTATTAAAAAAGTCATAGAATAGTATGTCAAAAACACCAAAGTATGGTATGTTGAAAAAAAGTCACAGTATAGTATGTAGAAAGTCATAAAAACACCATAGTATAGTATGTCCAAAAAAATCATAACTTGTTGGAAAAGCCACAGTATAGTATGTCGAAAAAAGTTTTTAAAGATACCAGTATGTTTAAAAGTCATAGTATGTCAAGAAGTCAGAGTATAGTATGTCATAAAAAGTAAAAATCATTCATAGTATAGACTGTCAAAAAGTCACAGTATAGTATGTCAAAATAAGTCAGACTAAAGTATGTTGAAAAACGCCATAGTATGGTATATTATATAGTCAAAAGTATGTTGTATGGTAAAAAGTTTAAAATAGTCATAGTATAGTATGTCGAAAAAAGTAAAAAATAAAAACATAGTATACTGTGTTGAAAAACGGCATAGTATACTATGTCAAAAAAGTATAAAAAAAAGTCATAGGACAGTATGCTAAAGTTTAAAAAAAAAAATTATAGTATAGTATGTCGAAATGACACCCATTTCAAGTAACATTTAACAAGTTACAAAAAGTCACACATAATATGTTGAAAAAATCATGAAAAAAAGTCATAGGATAGTATGTCAAAAAACGGCATAGTATTTCAATAAAAGTTACAGTATAGTGTATTGAAAAACAGTATAGTATAGTAGGTCATTAAAACGCCATAGTATAGTATGTCGAAGAAAGTCAGAGTATATTATGTTGAAAAAATGTCATAGTATAGTATGTTGAAAAACAGCATAGTATAGTATGTCGAAAAAAGTTACAGTATAGTGTGTAGTGATCAAATTGTCATAGTATAGTAAGTCAAAAAGTCATAAGACACCATGTCCAAATAATCAAAGTAAAGTATTTCAAAAGAAGTCATAAAAAAGTCATAGTATAGTATGTAAAAAAGTCAAAATTAGTGTGTTGAAAAACTCCGTAGTATAGTATGTTGAAAAAGTCAGAATTTAGTGTGTCGAAAAAAAGTTCCAGTATAGTGTGTTGAAAAACAGCATAGAATAGTACGTTGAAAAAAGTTTAAATTTGTCATAGTATAGTATGTCGAAAAACGTTAAAGTATAGTGTGTTGAAAAAGGCATAGAATAGTATGTCACAAAGTCATAGAAAAGTCATAGTAGAGTATATTGAAAAGTCAGATTAAAGCATGTTGAAAATTGTCATAGTACAGTATGATGACTTTTTTTTTTAAAGTCAGTGTATATAGTATGTCGAAAAAGTAAAAATCATTCATAGTATAGTCTGTTGAAATAAGTCATACCATAGTATGTAAAAAAAAAAGGCATAGTATATAGTATGTAGAAAAAAAGTGATGAAAAGACAACACAGTATAGTCTGTCAAAAAGTCATAGTGTAGTATGTCAAAACAAGTCATAAAAAAGTCACAGTCTAGTATACCAAAAAAGTAGGTCAAAGTATAGGTCAAAAAAAGTTAAAGAATAAAAATATTATTAGGAGGCAAGAACAGCTATGACTAGGGAATGAACCTCCAACCTTGGAGTTGTCAGGGCAACCATTTACTACCAGGCCACAAGCAAACATGTATCAAACACAGTCTGGAAACAGTTATATATATATACATACAGTTTACACACACACACACATATATATATATATATATACACACACATATATGGTACGGTAGGTCCAAAGAATGAATAAAGTCATAATATAATAAGTTGAAAAAGGTTTAAAAAAAGTCAGTGTATGGTATGTTGAAATGTCAAAGTACAGTATGTCAAAAAAATGCAAAAAGTCAGTGTAAAGTCTATCGAAAAGTCATGGTATAGTATTTCCAAAATAAATCATAGCATGTCAAAACAGTGGCAGCCTTGTGGTTCTGGAGCAACCATTTCACCTCCGGGACACAAGCCACCCCATAGGTCATAGTAAAGTATGTTAAAAAAAATCACTGTGTAGTATGTCGAAAACTGTCATAGTGTAAAACTATCTAAAAAAGTCATGACATAGTAGGTCGAAAATGTCATAGTATAGTATGTCAAAACAAGTCATAAAAAGAAGTCATAGTATGTAGTATGTCAAAACAATTCATAGTATAGTATGTTGAAAAAGTTTTTAAAAAATCATAGTATAGTATGTCGACAAAAGTCAGACTATACTATGTTGAAAAATGTGATGTTGAAAGACTTCATAGAATAGAATGTCAAAAAAGTGATAGAAAAGTCATAGTATAGTATGTCAAAAAAAGTAAAACAAAGTCATAGTATAGTATGCGGAAAAAAGTACAAAAAGTCGATGTGCACTATGTCCAAAAAAACCATAGCATGTTGAAGTCATAGTATAGTCTGTCAAAAAAGTAAAAAAAGTCATAGTATAGTATGTCAAAAAAAGGAAAAAGTCATGGTATTGCAAGTTGAAAAAAGTAAAAGATTCATAGTACAGTATTGCAGAAGAAGTAAAAATCAGTTATAGTATAGTCCGTCAAAAAGTCAGAGTATAGTATTTAAAAAGGAGTCATAAAATAGTCATAGTATAGTATGTAAAAAAAAAAGTCTTAAAATAAATACGTGTTGGGAACAGTGGACAGCATCCCGACTTGGGGTTCAGTGTCTTGTTCAGGGACACGTTGACACGTGGTCAGAGGACCGGGATTGGTCCTACAACCTCGTTAACATATGGACCCCGGAATTTTAAAAAATGTAGGTGGAAAAAAAAGAAAGGAATTTAAAGCATTCATTTATGTATTTATATATTCATATATTTATTAATACGTTTATTTTTTCAGTTATTACTGCATACATCTATTCATTTATTTACATCTGTGTTGACTGATCTATTCCTTTATGTATTTATTGCTGCATTTAATTATTTAATGAGAACAAAGTCACGTTCCATCCTCCATAAACTCTCAGTGTTATGAACTCCAAACAGGACACAACGGGAACATTGTCCAAACATGATCCAGTTCAAAATAAGGTACAAAGCAATGCTTTTCAAAAATCATAGGAGAGGGCTTAAACAGTTGCAATATGTGATCATTGGTATAATATGTCTGAAAGTATGTCGAAAAAAGTGATTAAAATATTTTATTTATATTTTATTTAATATACCGTGTGTACATATATATATATATATATAATACTAGACGTATTATATATATACACACACTGTTTTTTATACATACACACACATACATATATGAATAAAAACATATATATACATAAACATATGTATGTATGTGTGTATATGTATAAATATATATGTATGTGTGTGTATATATATATATATATATAGTGTCACACACATACATACATATATATATATATATCCACATATACATATATATATATACACACATACATAGATACACATATGTACAGTATATATACATATATGTACTGTTTCCATATATATGATAAATAAGATATAAGTATGTGGTAAATGAAATAATAATTTACTGAGTAATGGAAAAGAGGGAGGATTAAACAAGTGTACACTTCTTCCTACTCCTTTCCAGACACATCTACGTTAGCTATTGTTACTTATTGTTTATTGAATGTTCTACATATTTAGATTATTAAATTAAAATGCAAAACTGAATTGGCTCAAATAGCTACTCCAATCCCCGAACCGAGCTCTAGGTTTAAAACACAGACACCGATCGGAATTTGACAACTTTTATTAAACGTTTCATCTGTGAATAAATATGAGAACCGCCTGCGACACTCGGCAGCACAAATATACATAAAGAAGTATTCAGAAGAACACCAAACACGGTACATTCAGAGCTCTTCATGTCACATCTACGGCAGCAGTGTGGAGCTGCAGGAGGGGGGGGCTCATTTCACCGTCCAATCATTACGTTGTATTGCTAATTGTTCCTTGACATGCGATGTTTGTGCTTCTTTGAAATAACAAATCCGATCAAACTGAATGAGCTGACCCCCCCCCCCCCCGAGGGGTGAAATTTCACCCCATGTGAAGAGAATTTGGACTGGAGATTGTTAATATCGCAGACATGTTGATTGCTGGGTTCACTTCGTCTGTACAGAAACAACATCCGATCGGCCAATACACCACACACACACACACACACACACAAAAAACCTCTGGAAAAATTAGACATCTGCACAATCTTTCAAGTTATTCTGCACATTACACATAAAAACACAATCCATCTGCGTAATAAAGCTCCTTTCAGTTTGTGTGTCCTGAGTCCTCCGCAGGAACAAGTGGTTGCATCCAAACCGTCCTCATTCATGCGTTACATTACAGAGTCAACACGTTTTCCGCACTACAAGCGCTCATGTGACAAACACATTGAAATTGATAGCAACACAAATTAATGGAAACACCACTGGGACACAACGGGAGCGTTAAAGCATGAAATTAAGACAAAAAAACACAAATAATTACAAAAGATCTGGTAAAATCTCAAAGGAAAAACTCAAATTAGGAGACAACTACAACTCCCAGAGATCATTGCTCTAAGCAACCCCTAGAGGCTGAGCTCTGTGGAGCTTGTGGACCTGTTAATTCCAGAAAGACCGTGTTTTTTTTTTTATGGCTGCATCCTTCTTAGTGTTAGTTTTGCACGTACTAGGAGGTTTTGAGCACCATTTAAAACCCATTTCAAAATACTTTGTGATCTCTAGTTGAATTTAAAATAAAGTTCTGTGGGTTGAACGATGTTTAGGCTGTATTTTGTTCCATTGAGTGCAAACTTCAAAATGGAAAACGTCTTCCATTGTTGGATGTTGACAATAAGACAAGCTGCTGGCAGTGTCATGTACGATACTTGGAAACTTTGGCTGACTTGTTTTTAGTAAATTATGTTACAACAATATAATTAAATAAAAATACAATACAAAAATAGAAACAGTTTTTTGGGGGGGGTAAAAACGAAAAAACAGCCACTAGATAGCTAAAGAAAAAAGCTGTTTTTCCTCAATCTTCCTATGTTTTTGTGTGTAAGTAACTGATGGAAAACACAACCTCTGAAATCAGTCCAGTTTTGAACGAGAACGCTGTGACCAGCAGCCGCGGACCAGGCTACAATGTAGTCCTTTAGGGCAAATACGCATCGTCAATTTCCGTCCACTAGAAGTTTTTGCCACTGACAGGCTCAGAATATTATTCTGTCTGACTACATTCCATAAAGAGATAGTTAAAGAGTATAATCCTCTTTCTTTAACTAGAAACGGTTCCAAAATTGCCATTGCTGAACTCACCAGAAAACAAGACGTTTAGCGTGTATATAATCAAGTTTTTCACATGTAAATCATAAACTATTTGTTTATTTCAACCAAAATCTAGAGTTTTATTGTTGGAAAAGTCAAAAAACTAACCAAATTGGCTTTTAAAAGTTTTTGTCTGGGTTTGTCGACTTTGAATGAAGTGGGTTTTTACAATGCTAAAATTAGAGTTTATTTACATGGAGTTTGGTGGGTTTAGCGAGTGCAATTTCTTGCATGTTTTTATGCTCAAGAAAGGATCTTACTCTTTAACAGAGAGGTCGACCTCCTTAGAAATCCTTTATATAATGTTGTCAGACACTTAGAATAATAATCTGTTAATGTCAGCGGCAAAACGAGCACTTTCGTGGACATAAATTAAAGCTGCACAATTGCTCTATTAACTTAAATTGTAACTCGATTCGCTGACTGCAGCGATCTTGCGACTAAAACATTGTTCCCATCAGTCACTTAGACTCAAATATATGGGAAAATAGGTTGGGAAAAAAAACTTTTTACCTTTTAAAGGTTGAATATTTTGCAGTTTTAATTTAAATATCAATCGTAACGCCATGTTTGAAACTTAGTGAAAATCTACCTCAAGCCTCGTGATCAAAGCTGTTCAACAGAACCACAATCCATACCCACCTGTGCGTATTTACACTCATATATCCTTGTTTCAGGAATACACACACACACACACACACACACACACACACACACACACACACGTATGTACACGTTATCTTAAATAAATAAATAAATATCACACACACACAAACACACCAAAAGTGTTTGGAGGAATATACATTCCAGCATGTTGGGATGATGAAGGGAGAAAGGTTTTGGAACCAGGGTAAGAAACCTCCTCCACGTTACACCCGCTACTTCCTGCTTTCAGCTTTTCAGAATAATACAAGGATCAGTAAAAAGTAAATAACAGACTCGGACAACTTATTTCCTATAAAGCTGATGACAAAAATAAACATGTAGAAATGAAATAACATTTATCCCACTTTAAGTGTCTACATTAATATTTTACAAAAACAACATCAAACAACATGACAAGGAGCTTTTACACTGAAGGGATGGTGGTTGTTCTGGATATAAAGGGACTGTTGAGGGATTTTTCCCCCACACTGTACACTACATATTGTTTGGGTTGTTTAAATGTTCCTAACTTTTGTCTACGTGTGTTGGTACATATAATTTCCATTTAAAGATGTTTTTATGCCATCCAGGCTCAATGATCTGACAGACTTCACAACCATCGCATCAAAAATCTGCGTAAGGAGAGGGAAGAGTCCAATTCTGACAGCAAAGGTCCCGACCCAGAGCGTCAAAAAGGTGACGCCAAAGGTCCCGACCCAGAGCGTCAAAAAGGTGACGCCCAAGGTCCCGACCCAGAGCGTCAAAAAGGTGACGCCCAAGGTCCCGACCCAGAGCGTCAAAAAGGTGACGCCAAAGGTCCCGACTCAGAGCGTCAAAAGTGATGCCAAAGGTCTCGACCCAGACATCACAAAGTGACGCCAAAGGTCTCGACCCAGACATCACAAAGTGACGCCAAAGGTCCCGACCCAGACATCACAAAGTGACGCCAAAGGTCCCGACCCAGACATCACAAAGTGACGCCAAAGGTCCCGACCCAGACATCACAAAGTGACGCCAAAGGTCTCGACCCAGACATCACAAGGTGACGCCAAAGGTCTCGACCCAGAGCGTCAAAAGGTGACGCTACAGGAGTCTTTTTGAGTAAGTAACTTACGCCAAAGGCCCCTGACCGAGCGGCCCTTTTAGATGCGATGGGAGTGAGAATGTGACCATCCAGCTGCTTTTCTCAGGGCGGTGTCCATCAGAGCATCCCGTCCAGGTTCTTCTCTGCGCTGGTCTTGTCGTCGCCTGTGCTTTCCTGAGGGCTGTACTGGGTGTGGTAATCGCGGAGGATGGTCACCACGTCGTGGTGGCCAAAGTGGACCGCTTCGTCCATCGGTGTGTTCCCCCACCTGAAGAAAAGAAAACAAGAGGCAGACGAGAGCCATGTTGGTCTGCTGATTCTGAGTAAATAGTCTGAGTAACTATTAAATTAGAAACTATTGACACGTCTTTGAAAATATGATTGCTGGATTGAATAATACCCAAGCCAAAACTTCATACTACATATGTAGTAGGTATGTGTAATTCTGCATAGGTATTTTCAGACTATGTGTATTTTATCACGTGTGCTTTGTTTGTGTGAAATAGTTACATGTTAAATCCAAATAAATAACTTGATTCTGGTTCAAGTCATTTTTATGAAAAAAAAAAAAAAAAGTTAAACTTCTTTGATTCCAGCTTGTAAAATAAGACATAAGACATTTGAGGACGTGACATGGGGCTTTGAGACACACTGATCCACATTTTCCCCCATTTTTCTGACCAAGCAACGTATCCATTAATCAAAACAATCGTTAGTTGCGGTCATGAAAAGTAGTTTTTAAAGTTACCTGTCTTTGGGAACTGGGTTGACTTTACAGGCCTCCAGCAGGAAGCGGACTACCTCAGCATGTCCTGAAACACACACACACACACCCACACACACACACACACACACACACACACGTCAAAAAACATTGAAAACAGCAGTAAATGTCGAAGAAAATGTAAACTTCTAACATTCTGCCGGATGTCCCTCCTTTTGCCTTCCTCTTTCTTTGTGTCGGCGCTCTAACCTGCGGCTGATTTCTGAGGACTATGGTTACCTGGTTCTCAGATCTCTGCAGGGTAAATCCAGACAGCTAGCTAGACTGTCTGTCCAGTTGGAGTGCTCTGTTGACAACTAAAACTACTTCTAAACGTACACATGTCCGACCAAAACCAGTTCCTTCTTGAGGATATTTAGCAGCGGCACCGTGGCGCTGTCCGGCGCTTGTCCAGCACCGCCCAGGACAATTGTGATTGGTTAAAAGAAAGTCAACAAACCACAGCATGTTTTTCTACCATCCCAGAATGCTGTGTGGACTCGCCAGACCCTCCTCCGCAACGCAGTGGAGGAAGGTCTGGCAAAGCGAGGCTACGTTAGCATTAACGACGAGCTCCTCAGTGGCTTTACCTTCAGCAGCCGCCACGTGCAGGGCCGTCCTGGAGTCGTAGTCCCTCTGCTCCATGTCCATGGAGGACAATGCGAACCTGGACAAAAGAACCGACAAACACGGAGTACAAAAACTACTGATTGGAGCAACGCAAGCATCGAGAAATTGATTTGTAGATCAGCAGATGCAGGGTATCACCAGAGGCAGACTCTACGACACAGACTAAAGAGAGACGTCAAGAGAGCAAAGAGTTGCCTCACCTCCTCAGGGCGGAGACATCTCCGGTGTAAGCGGCAAACAGCAGATTGATCACAGACTTCACCTGAAACACAACAAGAGTGTAACAGGGCTTATATTATTGAGTATTAATGTCCATATATCCACTGAATGAACATGTGTGTATGAACATATATATGGAAATAATAATAATGTGGGTTGCTCTTTTTAAACCCTTGTGTTGTCTTCCCCATTGCCGTACAACTTTGGAATTTTTTATTTTTTTTTTTACACTTTTGTCACTTTTTTCAAAGTTTCGTCAATATTTTTCTGCGGTTTTCTGACATTTTTTTCCAAGCTTTTCCCCATGTTTCTGAAGAAACTGACGTTTACTGACGTTTGTGTCACTCTTTCCAATGTTTTTGTCCCTTTTTTCTGGGCTTTTTTGACTTTTTTTCCTAAGTTCTATCATCAATTTTTCTTCACAGGCTATAACACTGAATAGTAGTGAACTGAACGTTAGTTTAACTAGTGAAGAGCGTTGTATGGAACCATCCCGAGGACAACACAAGGGTTAAGTGCTGAAAATCAAGGATGTAACCATCCACTCAAGGACAGACAAGGACACTGATTGACAGACGTCTCTATAGCCATGTAAGTCTATGGGGAGAAAAGTGACAGTAGTAGGTGAACAAGTGGGGGTGTAACACTGTTTACAGCCGAGAGAACAGGCAGAAAATGTTCTGTGCAAGTGTTGAGATTTTTAAGAGGAGGATGGAGAGAAGCTGAAAACAGGAGTCTGTTGCTGGGACTCACCCTCTGGTCTCCCCCCTCCCTGCGAGGATCCAGTTTCTTAGCGAAGTGCCTCAGGTTATCATAGTTGTGGAAGTTGCAGAGGGAAACCAGGTCCTGAAAGGACACTCGCGTTTCATTGGGTTTTTCAGATTTAGGACACACAACAAATTAATTAAAAAAGGAGCCTTGGCAAAACTAATTCAACCAAAGGTGGCATATAGAAAATAAAAAATGTAGTCTATGAAAAAGAGACAAAAGAAAAGAACAATGACAATGAGGAGAAAATAAGAAAGAGAAAAGAAATTATAAAAAAACAAGGGACATGTTAGGCTACTAATACAAATAATATTGTTTTCCAAATTAGTAACCCTAACCTTATCTTTTTTCACTTATCCACTACTCTTTTGATTTATGTCATTTTTTATAGCTTTGCTTGGTATTTATGTGTATTACTAACTTTGAAAATGTCATCTCTTTACATTTGTTTTTATTATATTTTTTATATCATGCATTCTTTAGCACCTTATCCATACAGAGGGATGTACCATTTATTCCTCTCTTAAGTCACATTTTATAGTTTTTTTGAATAAACATTCTAAAAATGCCTTGTTTGACTTTTACACATTTTTATTCAGACTTATCTATTTTCAATCATTTTTATTGTATGTCTTGTTTTATATATAAATAATATTTATTATTCGTTATTATTACATATTGAATTGCTTGCCTCGACACTAACGATAATACACATACCTTCAGTTAGTTTTTACCCAATGATCTGTTTTAAATTGTTTATCTGGTGTGATTTATGTAGTGTTTTTTTTTTATCATTTATTGTTTTAAGCCTCTTTAATTTTGACAGACAGACAGACTTTATGTATCCAGAACTAAATTGAGGTGTCCAACGGCAATAACATACATGCACATAGTGCCACGGACATCCACTCACACATACACACAGTATAAAAACACAAAAAACATAATAACAGTGTTTCCTTACAGTAAAGTTAGATTGTAGCATGTTTAAAGGAGTGGTGTGGTATCATATCATACCTACATACATCACAATATCTGGGTCCTTTTTTATGTGGCTTTTAAAATAACCAAACCCGGCTTTTTAAGGAGTTTTAAAGGTGTTCCAAGTTTAGTGGTCCCCCCTTGACCCTTGTAGCGCCTCTCCCGGATGCTGCGTTTCAACCCCGAGCTAACCCTTACCGTGCAGAACTGGATGCCTCTGACGCTGTTGCCCAGCTTGTCGAGCGGTGGTGACCAACACATGATGCCCATCACGTTTGGGACAACCAGCAGAATGCCACCGGCGACACCAGATTTAGCCGGCAGACCGACCTGAAACAGAAGCAGGGACGAGGACGATGTTTTGAAAACAGATTTTTTGACCAAAAAGGAGCTGAGGGGAACGTTCGACGAGCGAGATACTGACGTGGAAAGCGAACTGTCCGGAGAAGTCGTACATGCCGCAGGAATGCATCAGACTCAGAGTGTCTCGGACCGACTCGGGGCTCAGCACGCGCTCTCCTGTGATTGGACAGAAGCCGCCGTTGGCCAGAGTCGCCGCCATGACGCTGGCGCTCTCGCAGGTCACCTCGATGGAACACAACTGGCAAGGTACATGAACAAAAGTTTTTGGGGGAAACATACAATTTGCAACATAAACACATCCTGCCTTCTAAACTCTGTTTACCTGGAAGTAGAAGTCGAGGATGGACGTCATGTCTGTCCCCTCTGGAAAACACTGAAAGAACAACAGCTTTCAGTATGTTTGCATGCACACTAATATTCCACTATTATTCAGACCGTGACATTATTCCCAACTAGATTCAGGCCATGTAAACAGCATATTATGGTTGGATATTCCGATTAAGACAAGTGGGACATGTAGAAGAATTCTTTGGACACGTATACAGGGCATTCTGAATCTGCGTCTCAATAGGTCTTTACGGTCCGCTCTCACGGCCAAAAGAAAAGAAACAGCTACTTTTAAACAAAATCCCAAAAAATAAAAAAAACAAGGTCAAGAAAGAAAAAACGCCCCCAAAATTGACATGCATGTTAAAAAAAAGCATTGAAAAAACGTCAAAAGGTGTCAACCTTTGAGAAAAGCACCATAACGGCAGAAAAAAAAGCTGAATAAAAGTGACAAACGAAAAAGTTATGGAAAAAGTGACAAAAAAAAAGTGTCATAAAAGTAGAGAAAAGCCATTCAAAAGTATCTGAAACACTGGGAAAAAAATGACAAAAAAGACCAAAAAAAGATGAAGAAAACATCAAAAAAAGCGACAGAAACTATGAAAAAAAAAGTGTCAAAAACGTCAAAGAAAACTTCAAAAACTAAGAAAAAAGGAGAAAAAAAACGTCAAAAAAGAGAGAAACAGCTGACATCTTGCCGACTTGTTTAGGGCTGGCTCTGAATAAATGCGATTGTGACTTATGTGAGCGAGAATATAAAAACATAAGAGCGTGGCTGCACCGAGAGGAGGTTTGTCTCTCAGCTCTACACGACCTTACCTTCTTCTCCTTCAGGTAGTATCCGATGGCAAAGTTTCTGTCTCCAGACTCTCGCTCCGACTGGAAACTGGACACAGAGACAGGGAAACAGCGTGACTCAAACTTTGGAAAAAAAGCATTGAAAAAGCATCGGAAAGATGGTTTTTTTATCTAAAAAAAAGGCCAAACTTCGAGAAACAAAAGCTCAAAAAAAGAATTGGAATTGTACTCACGTGGCGTTGCTGAAGCCCACGTACTCGTTTCCCGCCAGTTTGTTCATGAAGTTCATGACCTGCAGAGCGGAGCAGAGCAGCAGATTTACGATGAATACTCTGCTAATAAACAAAAGAAGAAAGTATTCACCTCTTAAAATATCAAAATGACTTTTTGCTGCAACACAATCCCTTTCAAACATGCTTACTGATTTCTTGTTTGGCCACTGGGGGGCTCAAGGTATCAAGTGAATGTAGAGCAGCTAGAGTCTGCAGTTAGAGCACATTTAAATGCTGCAGCTCCTCAAAACCACCAGCAGGTGTACCTTGCCCCCCCCCCCACCTGAAGCAGGAAAAGCTAACACTTTAGCATTAGCTTTAATTCCCTCTGGAAAACATTGTAGCATATGTCTAGGGCTTTTATTGTGAAAAGTATAAAAACAGAAAGAGTGTCTCTGACAAGCACTGTCTTTGTCAAGGAGTAATGAGTTATGAAGTGACGTAATCACACAACAAGACAGTCTCTTTTTCATCAAACTGCAGTTTTTGCAAGTTCCCGCAATTTCATTGCATAAAATTGCATAAATATCCTGCCTATTCCACCGCGTTATTTAAGAAAAGGTGCAGCATAATCAAGGAATTTTGCCCGCAATAATCACGCAAAAAAACTTGCTTTTTTCTGGAAGGACTAATTAGGGTTGTAATCTGATGCTAACGCTCTTTGAGTGAGAGAAGGGTAAGACATACGATGCCAACTCACAACACAGATGTACTCACATAGTCAAATTTCTCTGCGTTGCTGGCACCTTGCTGGAACACAAACACAATCACAGTGTTTAAAACAGCATGTTTGGGCGCCTGGGTAGCTCAGTTGGTAGAGTGGGTGCCCATATATATATATATAT
>NC_048430.1:11434512-11442214 GCF_013103735.1 Etheostoma cragini
AGCGGGCCCGGGTTCCACTCCAACCTGCGTCCATTTGCTGCATGTCATTTCACAGTATAGGATAGATATACATATACATATATGCATATACATATATACATTCGCGATATCAGTATATATATACATATACATATATACATATATATGTATATATATACTGATATCGCAATATGAGACTAGATATCATCTTAGATTTTGGGTATTGTGATATAAGTGTTGTCTTTACTGCCCCTTTCTGAACTCACAGCTGTTCTATTATGTGCCTTTTCCCCACTTAGACATTATGTCCACATTACTCATGATTATTTATCAAAAATACAAGTGTGAAGATATTTAGTGAAAGCACTAATCGTCTACCCTAGAATATTGCAGCAATATCATTAGAGGTATTTGGTCAAGAATATTGTGATAACGGTTTTTCTCCTTATCGCCCAGCCCTAATAGTACATGTAGGTACAGTATGTAGATCTAAAAGCAAAATGGCCAATGTGAAGAAATAGTAGATCAACCTTCGCATTATGTTTTTTTTTTTTCTTTTTTAAATCAGCAGGTGGTGCTCTTGTGTGTCTAACAAGAGAGGTGTGTCTGAGGGTCAGGAGGACATTCAATGAAACAAGCAGAAGAGCAGTTCCTCTGATTGAAGCTGACCTGCATCTCCAACTGTGTGTGTGTGTGTGTGTGTGTGTGTGTGTTTGTGTTTGTGTGTGTGATATTATAATGCCAAAACCCCATGATTTTGAATACGTATGTAACTGCGTCTATAATTTGTACGTCCCTGTAAATGACTTCATTCAAGAGGACTGCAAAAAAATTGTGTGCGCGTGCAACACACACACACACACACACACACACACCGGCGAGATTGCTGCTTTCAACCAAATCCCCTTTCTCCGTGATTATCTTTAACCTTAATCTCCCCCTATACGCTAATGTGGTGAAAACAGGATGATTATGATTCTATTTGACACATCTCTTTATGACTGCACGTAGAAATTCCCAAAATCCCAACATGAACAAATAAAAACCGCTCACAATTGGAATCTACATTTTAAAAATATGTATGTATGTTTTTTTTGGGATTCCAAATATTAAATCACCTACAGTATCCTCACAGAAAAAGAAAACTCGTGTATTTGAGCTGGTCATTTTCCAAAAATAAATACATAATAATTGAGTTATGGTGTAAATGCAGCTTACCTTGATGAGGGAGGTACAGACAATGGCGCCGGCGTTAACCATGGGGTTGTGTGGTTTATCTGCCGGGGAGAAAAAAGAAGACACAAGTTGGAAAATCAAAGTTAAAGATGTTTTTTTTAGCCTTGTAATTATATGCGATAGTGGCAAACTTGGAATACAATTTTGTTTTAAAGCATTATGTAAAACAAAAAGGACATTCAGGAACATTTAATGCCGGAGGTCAAAACCCAGCACAATGATCCTCTCACTGAACATCAACATAACGAGGTCCAGTACGCCTGCAAAATCATCATCGCAATATTACCTGGCCTAATAATCACACCTAGCAACTTATTTTGAAAGAGATTATTTTTTGCAGTTTAAAGAAAATGAGTAGAAAACTGCACTTTAAAATGTACAGTAACTGTCATTCCTTTTGTTGGTACTGCCTTTTAGATTCAACTAGGGCTGGGCAATAGGAAGAAAATCAAGAATCACGGTATTTTTGACCAAATGGCTCGATTTCGATCCCGCAACAACATTGTAGTGTAGACTATTGGTGCTTTCAGAAAATATTTACACAATGAGATATTTGATTAATAATCATGGTTATGATGTCTAAGTAGGTGAAGGCCAATGAAGACAAGACAAAAGGGAAACCCAGAGACTAACTGTACATGGTGATGAGGAAACGAGGAACAGGAGACACTAGGGCTGGGGGAACAATCAAAAAAGGCGGGAAAACACAAGACAGGAAGTAAAACCAGACAAGACTAGGGAGAGAAGACAGACTTCAAAATAAAACAGGAAACAGAACACAAACCATGACAACTTTACTGTGATGCAGCCTTTAAAACCAGGAAAAGACAGCATTTACACCCTTTAGTGATATTACTATATTCAAAATCTAAGACGATATTTAGTCTCATATCACAATATTGATATAATATTGATATGTTGCCCAGCTCTAGATTCAACTCAATGTTCAATTTGTTTATGGGAATGATTTCATTTTCGTTTGTTTTTTGGCGATCAAATTGTCTATTTAAACAAGGAAAAGTGCAAATTATTGGTCTAGATGACAACATACATTGCATTAATAGTACACTACACATACTTAAGAAGGCCTAGTGCACCTGTTCCACAATCATTTTGACTTGTTTTGAGTTTAACAAGCAATTTTTTGTACATGTATTTTAGCAGAATACTGAAATTTTGCCGTATTAAACAACGTTATCGCATATTGCATATTTCCCCCATGTCGTGCAGCGATACTCCCCTCTGTGTTTCAATCTTCTTATGCAACCGGCCAAAACAGTGTTTAAAAAAAAATCATCTAAAAATAAACAGTTGGAATATAATCTGCACTATTAGAGAGAGGAAACCCAGACACTTTCTTACACCAGCTTCGGTTTCGGAGCATTAGAGAGCACCGAAGTAAGGCACTAAAATCTGCGTTGCTATTCAAATTCCACTTATATACAAATCACAGTATTCAAAGGCAGTTGTTTTTTCCATGTACTGTGTGTGATGTACAGACTAATAGCAGTGTGGCTAGAAAAGTGAATAATGCTCAAAATCCTTGGAATAGCTTTTAATTTCATAATATCAATGCATTGCCTACAGTGCACATTCATTTCATATAGAAAGTGAAGAAAAAGGAATATAGCAGTACTTGCATTTTTCTTTACAAACTCAAACATTTACTGTATTAACGGAAAAATGTCTCAAGGGTTTGCTTTACTTTGAATCACTGTGCTATTATTTAGTTGCATAACCAGTATTTATGAGAACTGCCCCACATCTGTGTTGCATGGAGTCACCTGGGAACAGGTATTCCAGCCCAGGATGATTGAACTACATCCCAAAATTCCTCTGCATTACTGGGTTTTGCCTCAGAAAAAGCATTTTTATGTCATTTTCAAGGATTGAGGTCCTGGGATTGGTTCATCTGGAACCAAGACTTTGCTTCTTACTGGTGTGTTCTGGGTCACTGTCTTGTTGAAAGACCCATTTCAAAGGCATTTCCTCTTCAGCATGAGGCACCATGACCTCTTCAAATATTTGGATGTATTGAAACTGATCCATGATCCCTGGTATGTGATACATAGGCCCAACACCCCAGTATGAGAAACATCAACATAACCACCATGCCTCACTGTCTTCACATTGTACTGGGGCTTATAATCTCACTTCTACCCAAAAATAGGATTCATGAGGTTAGTGATGTTGGACTGTTCTTATTTTGAACACAACTGTTTAATTACGTGTGTGAGTGTGTGTGTGAGATGGGGTATATGGGGTGGTTGCTTCCTCACCTTCCTCGTTCAGGAAGAGCTTGTTGAAGCGCAGGCCGCTGGGCTCTTTGCCGATGAAGCGGTGCACGTACTCCGTGCCGTGGTCGTGAACAGCGATGGCGTATTTCAGCGGCTTCACACAGGACTGCAGACAGAAAGGAACCTTGGTGTCTCCGACGGTGTGCCTGAGAAAGAGACGCGCGGCTTATCTATTTACACTTTGGAAAATGTGCTTATTAAACTGTGGGTTAATGTAGACATTGAACATTACATACAGGTGAAAAACAACAGCACAAAGAATGGGCATTCACCTCTGTCCATCGACTGTGCACAGAGCGACGGCCCACAGGTCTGGGCTGAAGCGGGCCAGCTGGGGAATGTAGTCGGCCACCTACAACATGACATCAAACAGCTTTTACATCCAGGTTTATGGCTGGTTTACACGGCGCACAATAGTTCCAAGTATTGGAAGCAGCTATGTTTCCATCCACTTGTAGTGATGGCCAAATAAAGCTTCGTGAACCAGTGTCTTTATTTTCAGAGCCCACTAGATGGCGCTCTCTGTTCAACAAAGTGTTGAGAATACACTGAATTGCAATGCCTTAGGCCTTTGTCTTTAAACCAAGAGCGCCGGTTCACAAAGCTTCACTTGGCCATCACTAATCTGAAGTTTTGCTAAAAACATTCATGCCAATTAAAGCGGTGAAAGTGTGTTTCTGTCCAACGGCTTAAAAGCAAATACAGTTAGAATGCGTCATAGCTAGACCATCCACGCGCTAAGCTCCGCATGCAGCAGCATGAGAAAACTCAGATTAGACAGATAGTCTAGCTAGCTGTCTGGATTTACCCTGCAGAGATCTGAGGACCAGGTAACCATAGTCCTCAGAAATCCACCAGAGTTTAAAATTCCAACACAGCAAAAGCAGAAGGAAACAGAAAACACATGCATCCGACAGAATTTCCTGGAACTGGAGCCATCTCGGAAGCGGAACGTCGAGGACATAGACTATGTCCGTAATGACGTCGCATGGTGATTGGCTGTCAAATTGGAGAATTGAATAGATTTGAGACATTTTAAGGTGTTTTCATTAATTTTTGCACTGAATCGCGCAACATTTAAGCTAACATAACTTGTGCAACAATGTGGCACAAGTTGTAATAGTGCTTATGTGTCAGCTGATAGTGTCATATTAAGCTATAAGAAGACAATTATGATGCAATAAATCAACGCTATGATGATGCCGAAATAGTTATAGCATTTCTAAGGTTTTTGCTATCTAAAATAGCTGTTATAACTTTAGCCGGTACAAACTGTCATTTTCATAAGTCATTTTTCATTCGATATACATAAAAACGTGTGGATGGAAACCTGTTGTGATGCATTGTCTACAGCCCTCACTCACCTGCCCCCCGGACAGGTTTTTGGCTTTGACATAGAGCTCGTCCATGTGGGCGCAGAAGGACTGGAAGTCTGGGATGACAAACTTCTTCCTGAAGGCCTGGGTGAGCAGAACGATGTTGCTCTGGACACACCTGAGACAGGAGACAGGGCAGCCCAGTTAGCCCAAAGCCAGCAGTGGTGCAAGAGATCACAAAACTCACGAAACATTTCTCGATATGAGCCCAAAAATATAAATGCCTCTCCGCCTCAGTGCTCAGATTTCCCACACAGTTGATTTAGCCGTTATCACGGTGCTACCCAACAAAGGCCAATCATGTCAACGGTGTGTAATAAATTTGAAGTTTCTGATAAGGACATCAAATTTGTTCAGCAGACATTTTAAGAGGGGGTACGGTGCCAAAGACCGGAGGAGGGGGAGGCGGAGGCTGGGGCCTTGACCAACTGCCACTTTGCTCGTTTGAAAGCCATGAGGTCTCTCTCTCTTGGGGCGCGCCAAATTCTCTGGGCGGGCAAAGCAGAGAAAGGGGAGGTAACCTTGCCCCTAACGACCTCATAAAGAGCAAGATTCCAGCTTGGCCCATCTGATCTTTCATTTTCTCAAAGGAAGAGAAGGATACCCAGGGCTTGGTTTACAACTATAACCATTTCTTGCCACTGGGGGGCCATAGGCAGGCTGGGGGAACTCATATTATTGTTAAAAAACCTCATGAAGTGATAATTTTCATGCCATGGGACCTTTAACGTTATTTGGGTAATTGGTATAAAAAAATCTGATTGTTACAGAACTGAAATTAAGATTTTGAGGTTACTTTCAATGAAAGTGTTATTCACTTATTCCCACTGGAATACATAACACCCAGGACCTGCAGCTAGTGAGGCGTGGCTGTGGATAAACCCACGGAACACAGAGACGGGAAGTTACTCTGACATTTCTGTTCTAAAACATGTCTGATAAAAACGAATCATCACACTAGCTTCAGACTCTTCTGTGTCATAAATCTTGCGAGCTTATCTGATCCAGCTCTGCACACACCAGCTGCCACTGTGAGACATCTGCGGCTGGATTAAACACTTAGCTGGTAGTGGTGTCTTTTGGGAACCGGTGCTTTTCTGGATCAGTGCCAGGGCTGCACATTATATAGTTTTGTTTTTTGTTTTGCAGGAAATGATTTCCTTTTGTTTTGCAGTCATAGTCGACCGTGTTGATCTTTCACACTTTCACACATTTGAACCATTTGTACAGTGCAGGTCTGGGCTTTCTAGATTTTGTCCACACAACTCCACAGAATTACGGCGGTGTGGTAGCTGTGCCTCGGAGAGATTTGTGTCTCAGCTATACCTCAGCCGTGTGCCGGCTTATCCCTGTAGCATGGGATCCCTGCAGAGGAGACACACGCTACACACACTCCGCCCGCCCACTCACGTGCTTGCCTCTGTGAGGCCGAGCTCTATAAATAAGCCCGGGGAGGAGCGGATGTGACAGATTCAAGCCAGGGGTGGCGGCGCCGGGGTCTGGATGCAGCTCCCCGGTCAGCTCTCATATGTCCCAACTATCACCCAAGCTGTCACCCTGTTCTGTCTCGGCAGCGTTTCCAATGGGGGGCTGTAATACCAGGGCGTGGGTGTTAATGTTATTTTATTCTACACCCATCCTTGTTTTGGTTCCAGTTCAGCAGCTTAGGGGGAAACTAGGGATGTAAAGATGTATTGCAGAAAAAAACAATTCTACTTGATCAGTCGTGGTAGAGCTGTGTGAATACTGAATGGTTCCTGTACTATGTTAAAGAGCTTTGAGTAGTTACAACCAGGAAAGTGCTACATAAATACAGTCCATTTCCTTTTGCATTTAGGTTACATTGCAGCTCGGTTCGCGGCGTACTGGACCAATTTCAAAGGTTTTTGTTCACATCAGTCTATTAGACACAGATGTCTGGGGAAATAGAAACCAAAACGACCCTTCAAACTCTCATCCGCTCCTTGAACAAATGCATACTTCCTGTTAAAAACAGAAATTGACATTTTATATTTTCTGATGCACGTCACAAATTGTGTATTTTGTCATGGCCCCCAGTGGTCTTGCTCCTGTATGAATCCAACTGGATGTAAAATCTTAACAAGATGCCGATGATGTGCAAACTGAGGGCTGATGAATAATTGAATGACATGCGGTGACCCATTTCTGCTCGGGGGAAGGGCATAGGACTCTGACCGGCAGCAACAACTCCCATGATAGACTGCGATAGAACGAGTGATTGATGCTGATTAAATAAAACGGTGGAACAGGAAGCAGAATATCACTTTAAAAGGTCCCATGACTAAGTGTTCTTTGGATGCTTTTATATAGACCTCGGTGGTCCCCTAATACTGTATCTGAAGTCTCTTTTATGTAGAACTTAGTGGTCCTAATACTGTTTCTGAAGTCTCTTTTATGTAGAACTTAGTGGTCCTAATACTGTATCTGAAGTCTCTTTTATATAGACCTTAGTGGTCCTAATACTGTTTCTGAAGTCTCTTTTATGTAGAACTTAGTGGTCCTAATACTGTTTCTGAAGTTTCTTTTATGTAGAACTTAGTGGTCCTAATACTGTATCTGAAGTCTCTTTTATATAGACCTTAGTGGTCCCCTAATACTGTATCTGAAGTCTCTTTTATATAGACCTTAGTGGTCCCCTAATACTGTATCTGAAGTTTGTTTATATAGACCTTAGTGGTCCCCTAATACTGTATCTGAAGTCTCTTTTATGTAGACCTTAGTGGTCCTAATACTGTTTCTGAAGTCTCTTTTATGTAGAACTTAGTGGTCCTAATACTGTATCTGAAGTCTCTT
>NC_048430.1:11442314-11457279 GCF_013103735.1 Etheostoma cragini
TCTTTCAGCCGAGGGTCTCCCGTACGTAGCCCCGTGGCTTTGAGAGCCTGCACAGAGAGGAGTGGGGGGTGGGGGGGGAGACAAGGGATTAAGACAGCCTGGCAGAAAATCAATAAATCTATAAGCTGTGAGCAGGAGGCTCCTGTACGGCCTAACAAGAGGAGTTATCCTGCTCATAATTCAACCAGATAAAAAAAACAATTCACTGCTGTTAAAGAGCCCCTATCATGTTTTTGGGGATTTTCCCCATTTATTCAGAATGTTATATTGTTACCGTTGTGAATTTGTGCGCTGGGATTTTTTCCTGGCCCTCTGCGATGGTGTAGAAGAGCAGGTCCTCCAGGCTGGGCAGGATGCCTGCCTTCCTTCTCCTGCAGGAAATATGGAAATAAATACACAAAAAAAAAACACACAAGACAGAAATGTGAGACACATAACTCGAGGCCCTGCAGTGGTGGGAACATGGAAAGGGGAACTGAAGCAGAGGGATGGGCGGGGGGCTTTTGACTGCAAGGAGAAGCAGAGAGTAATAATTGACCTTAGTTCAATATAAGACTTGATTGAAAGATTTTCCATTATGGGCTGGGTAGATTTCAAAAAGCAGAGCTCTTTTCAGTGTGTTGGGATGTAAAAATTCCCCATTTTCTCTATAAGGATTGTGATTATCAGCCACGACGTCTAAACCATCCGAGGTAGACTGACCACGAGCTCCGAGTCAATTTTTGAAACGTCCATGGAACAAGTGAATGGGGTCGTCTCTGGGAGGAAGGTTAGTAGCGGGTCAGGAGGCAGACGGGGCGACCGGCTCACAGCAGGCTCCGCTACAATTCCTATTGTGCCCGGGCTTGTGTGTGTATGTGTGTGTGTGTGTGTGTGTGTGTACTCTGTCCAAGAATGTATCATGGGACACTGGTGCTGGGAGAGGATGTCTAAAGACAAAAGGGAAAGCTTTAGTTCGCAGGTGTCTCCTTGCAGCTGCCAACCAGAGGTATTAAGCTTTAAAGGTGCCATGCCGCACGTATTTCATGACTTTGTGGTAATGTCTGGAGTTCTACCATGGCCTCGGTGACTTGGTTACCTTGGTTACCTTGTGTCAAGCCATTCTAGCGTGGTATAGAAAGCCTGCGGGAAGACTCAACTCCATTCAGGCCAGTTGTCATTAACATTCAACCAGCTAAGCTGCTCGACTCTGATGGGCTAACAGGCAGCCAATGAGAGCTTGGCTATCAGCAGCCTTTACCCAGTGCAACTGGGCGAGCTCATGAATATTAATGAGCTCAGGCAACAGGACATCAGACTGACCAGCTGTTGTGATTGGCCGGATTTCTCCTCTTATTACTTCCCAGTGGTTAGTGCTGACAGAGGAGGTAGCAGTTCACGATTTTGTGTGGCAGGGCACCTTTAAAGAGTTTGGACCCCAACCCCGACTCAGCATTGGAACAGGGTTTCCTTTGGATTTATTAAGCAGCAGCGAGCGATCAGGAAACAACAAATAACCTCAAATGAGGGACTTTCCTCAAGACCCAAACCATTTCTCTTTTTTTTAGAGAATGTCAGAACGAATGGGTTTCAAACCCACCGACAACCTCTCCATCCCTTCCAGATCGCTGCGGCAGAATAACGCAGAGGAAACACTGAGGCTGAGTGGTCGCCCTGTCATTTAGACGTCGTTATCACTAATGACAGTTCCACTCAAGAGTCAGAAGGTCCGAAGATTTTAATTACAGCCAAGCTGCGTTCCAATTTTCTGGCCAGGAAACAGATATATAGAGAGGTAATTAATTCACTAATATTGCCTTACTTATGGATGTTGTTGTGTCATCGAATGCTGAAAATGACGCTACGTCTCTTAAATTCTGACCTTAAGGACTTGTGACGAGCTCCTGCCAAGCAGGAAATCTAAATTCCCGACTTTCCAACTCGTGTGTGGAACGCAGCATTGTTATTAAAAAGATTATTAAGAAAGATTATTCTCATGCGATAAGCGCGTTGCAGCGTCCTTTAAGAACCTGCAACGCTTTTGGTGCTTGTTGCCGTGGTCTGCTGGCAAGGAAGGAATCCACATCAGTGTGTCTGTGTGTGTGTGTGTGTGTGTGTGTGTGTGTGTGTGTGTCTCAAAGGGAGAAAGGGATGAGGAGGAGGTGAGGTAGAGGGGATTCAAGCGCAGCCGCTGGGAGGAAGTGGCGCCATTTCAAGGTTAAAAAAAAAAGGGGGATGTCGGCTTTTTGCGGAAAACCGCTACTTCTACTGGAAGACAGATTAAAAGAGAAGCAATAAAACTTGAATAAAATATGACAAAAATAAATGAAATAGAAACATACTTACAAATGCATAGCAAGCAGATCAACAAGAGGGAGAGAGTGTGCAGAGGGAATAATACTGAATTAGTAACAGTGAAAATGGCATTTACAGTACAGACATGTACAAATTATTATTATTATTCACTGAAATGACATACAATTTAGGAAATATGAAAACTGGCATAAACCGTGGCTGATGTCAAGACGACAAACTAACAAGACAAAGAGACATTTATGATTGCAAAACTGGGATTATGACTGGGAAAATGAAAATCACATTATTAGACGAGTGAATTAATTATTATGTGCACGTTTCACACTGTATCAGCAGTTAGAGGATTATAAAAGTGAGTAAAAGTTGACATATTCCATTCTGTGATTATCCATCTACATACTTTCCTGTAATTTTAAATAATAATTAATAATTTCTGCTTTTCTACTTACAAATTAGGTATAATTTCCTATGAATGAGGTTCATTGACCATAAATTCCACAAATAACGGTAAAACTAAAGTTAATAAGTTAGTGTTACTTGTGAAAAACATTGAAAAATAAATGTTGGAGGGAAAAAAAGGGACAAAAACATAAGAACTTTTTTGTTGTTGATAAAAAGCCTCAACAAAAGTGTTGATTTTTGGACAACACAAGAGTTAAACCTGCATTCTATATCTGATCTCCAGCAGGGGGAGACTCCTTAAACCTGCATCCTATCTGAATTCCATCTTTTCTCCAGATTTGGTCACATGAAGAAAAAAAAGATTTATAGAGAAAATAATTGGCAGATTTGCATCCCTAAATTAAGTTTCAAGCTAGAGAATGCAATTTGTGAAGAAACTGCTATGTGAATGTTGACAGGCTGACGCTTGCTGGCTTGAATTGTGTAAAAAGAAGGTGAAGTAGTAAGTGGGAATTGGTTTATTTCTTATGCATGTCATTGAAAAGTTGACTAAGATGTGGAATATTTGATCTGTTTTCCACACTGGAGGAACTTCCAATCCAATGTCAGGACGCTAGCGTGTTAATAGTGTGGATAACGATGTCGAAACGTTCCCCTCCACTGACGGACACACTTAAGGCACATGTGCCTTAAGTGTTCCACCCAATGGACGTTGCTGGTTTTGCTGCCTCGCAGATGTCATGACAGCTTGGCTGGGAGGGCGGAGGCAGACGTTAAAGCGGCAGCGGCGGGAGAGGCGGCGCTGCACAAATCCATCTGTGCGACTGACTCATGTGCTCCTGGAGGCCCTGACAACTGCCGGGCAGCACGCCAGCACCCAGGCTTTGGTGCAAAAAAAACGTGGAAAAATGATGTAGGTGGGATAAGCTGCTTTTTTGTTTTAACCCCTCATTAGACAGAACACAACCTCAGGATGCTCAGAACCAGACTGGAGTGGAGCCTGAATGCCACCTGAGGCCCCCTGGGGCCCCCTGGGGCTTCAATTCAAAAGATTTCTCCATGTCATGTTGACCCAAATGGACTGTTGGGTGAATAAGAGTTCATCTTTCAGTCCCTTTATTTTTTTGATTACTCATTTACTAATCAAGTGTATAAAATGTCACAATATAGTGCCAAATGCCCACCAAAAAAAGTGACTTTTGGTTTGAATTTCTCATCTTTATCCAAAAGACTCTGGCATCTAAACTCGGTTTGTAACTTTAGGTTGATTTTCAATATTTTATTTTATGTATTTTCTGCTTGCTCATGTTCTGTACTGTATTTTTACAAAGGCAAGCACTTTGTGACTGTCTGTAAAAAGCTGCTATGTGAAATAAACATTTTTTATATTATTACTTATTTGCCCTTTTGTCCACATCAGAGAACATATGGCATTGTTGCTTGATAAATGACTTCTAATCATTTATAAAGCTTCTGATTCATTTTAAGTTGGTTGAGTGATGTTGCAGTCCATAATCCATTCATGAGTGGTGACCCCCAGCAGAAGTTCATTAGTTTTATACGCTAACCACTGTAACGTTAAAATGTAACAGTTGTTGCACAGTCTGTCCACCAGAGGACGCTCTACAACGTCCCTGTCAGTGATGGAGTTGCACAGTCTGTCCACCAGAGGACGCTCTACAACGTCCTTGTTAGTGATGGTGTTGCAGAGTCTGTCCACCAGAGGACGCTCTACAACGTCCCTGTTAGTGTTGGAGTTGCACAGTCTGTCCACCAGAGGACGCTCTACAACGTCCCTGTTAGTGATGGAGTTGCACACTCTGTCCACCAGAGGACGCTCTACAACGTCCCTGTTAGTGATGGAGTTGCAGAGTCTGTCCACCAGAGGACGCTCTACAACGTCCCTGTTAGTGATGGAGTTGCATAGTCTGTCCACCAGAGGACGCTCTACAACGTCCCTGTTAGTGATGGAGTTGCATAGTCTGTCCACCAGAGGACGCTCTACAACGTCCCTGTTAGTGTTGGTGTTGCATAGTCTGTCCACCAGAGGACGCTCTACAACGTCCCTGTTAGTGTTGGTGTTGCAGAGTCTGTCCACCAGAGGGCGCTCTACAACGTCCCTGTTGCCAACACTGATTTTATTTTTTTCCCATTTGTGTTATGTTCAAAGGAGTTTCATATCTTAAGTTTGTATTCTTATACATTTTATTTATCAGAACTTTAACATGTTTTGATGTTCCCCGGCGTTCACCAGTAAATTGCTGGTGAACGACAAAAGCAAGCACCAGGTGGGGAAAGGGTATTTTACAATGACTTCAAATGCACCCCAAGGCTGGCGAGTTTCAAGTGAATGACAACGGCAGCCGCAGACTGTTACCATAAAGACGGTTACGTTCCGGTGTTGGAGTCCTCTACAGGGAAATACAGTCACACTTTTCAGGGCTTAACGTAAGCTGTACCCAACTCTATTCAGAACACAAGACAAAATAAATGTGCAAAATAGCGTTTTCACTCCTGATGTGATCATTAGGATCATTAGGTGCCACCAAATCTAAAAGCTGCCTGTCGATGATTCCTCAAACACTAACCAGGCCTCACTCAAAGGGAAATTAGCCTCCAGGGGAAACAAGATGTTGCTGGACACCCAGGCAGCCGGGCAGAGGGACCGCCTAGACGTGGCCCACAGCTTAAGCAAATTGTCCGTGAATAGAAACAAATGGGACAGCGTGGGCCTGCGAGGGCAATGAGGCATCTGATTTCCATAACTCTCTCTGGAGAGTAGACACCCACGCTGGTATGGAAGTCAGAATGAATAACCGCCTGCCAACCAGGGTTTTCTTACACTGACCACAGCTTTAAGACCTAATAAAGTAGAGCATGGACCAAAAGGTTTTGTAAAGCCAATATCAATACAAATATTTTTGGCGATTTAAAAATGTGATATGCCGATATACTATGAGTGCCCCAGATATACCCAGACAGTTTTAGATATATACACCACTAGGGGGCGCTACGAGCACAAGCTCGGTGTGTGGCATTACGCACATTTTACTGTAAATCACGTATTCATGGTCCAATCATCGCAGATGTCTCAGGATATGTCTTCATAAGTACCTGAACCACGCCCTGAAAGTTCCATTCAAATTGAACACCAGGGGGCGCTATAAATGCAGACAAACTGCAAGTGATGTAGCGCCAATCAGGCTATAAATGACTAAATGTTTGTCCAATTAACACAAAACTTCCAGGAAATGTCTACACAATGACCTTACACCCACTACAAGTCTCATTCAAATTGACCACTAAGGGGCACTTTAAATAACTCTGACCCCACAATAACTGGACGTGGAATGACACAAATCAAGGTCTGAGCTTGGAATCGCAGCTTACTGAAACACTGAATAGAAAAGAAATGTTTTCCCGCACCCCCCAACCGCCTAACAGGAGCCTGGGTCCTGTCCCAGGAGCCTGGGTTCTGTCCCGGGTTTCTTCCTAAAAGGGAGTTTTTCCTCATCACTGTCACACTAAATGCTTGCTCTTATGGGGAATTACCAGAACTGTTGGGTCCTTGTAAATTATAGAGTGTGGTCTAGACCTCTTCTATCTGTAAAGTGTCTTATTATGATTGGATACTATAAATAAAATTGGAAAGAAATTAGATAAATGCATCCCTGGGGTTCATTGAGGACTGACCTTCAATAGACATTTGGATGAGGCTTAGTCTGTCAGCATGGTGCATTAGGTTAAACAGACACATATTTGTTGTAGTTATATAAATTTATATCATTTTCAAAAAGACAAGAGAAGCTGGTGGCTGGTTTATGCATTGGCATAGATGGATCTGTAGATGAAAGCTGCAGCTTCTGGTCACGATTTCTGGCTGGCTGCAAACCAGACGCTTCCATTTGACCTTTTTCCTGCACACACGTTTCATCACGTGCCTTACTTTTAAAAGCAATAGCCTCGAGAGTTGTTTTTTTAATTTATTAGAGTTAGTCAATCTCGCCTGGCGAGCCCACACTGTAGTAGGCTACTTAGCTGTCTGGCTTGGTTGTCATTCAAACAGCATCAGAGCTAGCCCCTGCGTGATGCCCTTGCGGAACAACAATGTAACTACTACTGAAAATAGGCCATAGCTCGTGAATGTAAGACGTAACGTTACAACTCATAGTAAAACATGTTTATAAGGTAATGTTAGAAGATATTCTTTAATTCGGCATCTATTCTGTATGTAAATATAAAAGTATTTCAATAAAAAAAAACATATAAGGAATGGTTCCCGGGTTTCACCACAGGCTTCCGCCAACGATAAACGCGCCAGTAAATTGGCAGTTTTTCCTATTTAGTTTGGCGTACCGTGGAGCTAGTGGCTACCATCTGCCAACAGACCGGGTTAACGCTACTCACTTCTCAGTCGAGTCCTTTGCGGCTTCATTGTGGCTGTCACTCTTGGAGCAAAAGCCTCTAACGCCGTGTCTTCTGGTGAAGGGCTGCGGGGGAAATGCACTCCGTACGCCCGGCGACCTCCCATCCAAACTCCGGGTGCTGAAGCAAGCGGCGGTCGCAGGTATCGCTTTGACACCAACTCTACCTGTCAATGGACGCTTCAGCTGCGTTTGAAATAACTCCTTAAGCGCTACCGTTGACCGAAAATGTAACATTTCAAACCCGGTGAGAAGAATATCTGGATGTAACAAATGTAAGACCGGGAGAAGAAATCTGGAGGAGTACGGGCGCAGTTTCAAACGAGAGCGTCGGCTTATCTCAGCCGAGTAACGGTCGGTTCGGTTCCCGGTGACTCAACAACAGAATGAGCCACCCAGCGGATTACAACCTACCATTCACGCAACAGAGGTTTTGATTGGAGCATGACAACACAAATTTCCACCTGATTGGCCAAGTGGGTTGTCAATCATTAAAACTGTCTTGCTTACTGTTTTGATTGTTTTAGATCAATAATCTCTATGAGTTTCCAAATTTTATAGTGATTATGAATATAAACATACCTTCTTAACGTTTTTTTAAGTACAGTCTCCCTCTTAATGATAGTTTACAGGAGACATTAAAGAGGAAACATAAAGAATGTGACAGATCTAATTAAGTACCAAAACATTATTACAGTGGATGGAAAATGCAGAAAAGTGCAATGATTGACTGAAATAGACAATTTTTTAGGGGTTATTATAGTGAAATCCCCCTTTAAAAAAAATCCCCAAAAGTTTAATCTTATGCTAGATAAGGACTACTAGCCAGTCAGAAGCAGAGTTTGAGGGCCCTGGCTGTACCTAGGTAAGGACTACTAGCCAGTCAGAAGCAGAGTATGAGAGCGTGCACTAACAGTACTTAGGTAAGGACTACTAGCCAGTCAGAAGCAGAGTATGAGGGCCCCGACAGTACCTAAGTAAGGACTACTAGCCAGTCAGGAGCAGAGTATGAGGGCGTGCACTAACAGTACTTAGGTAAGGACTACTAGCCAGTCAGAAGCAGAGTATGAGGGCCCCGACAGTACCTAAGTAAGGACTACTAGCCAGTCAGGAGCAGAGTATGAGGGCCCTGACAGATAAGGACTTTGTAAACCTATAACATGCACAAAAAGGATGTATAACCCAATAAAAGAAAAGGAAAACAACCAGAAGGCATAATACAGGCACTTTAAGAGAGATCATGTCATGTGAATCCCACTGAGCAGCACAGACGCCAGGTATGTTTTGAGAGTCTTGTCTTGGGCTGACACCATGTGACTTACTCTGGTACTGCACACACTCAGACTGTAGCTTCCTCAGCAGAATCTGTCTGAAATAAAAACCAGATACAGCACCCTCTCCCGGCTGTAAAGGACTAATGACAGGTTACTAAAATAACCCCGGCCCCTGAACCAACTGGCAGTGGTCCGCCGGGACTGTTTCACTGCACACAGCTTTGTTTTCCTCTCTGGAAATATGTCTGGAAAACCACTGTGCACACAATATTATTATGATACATATCCATCCATCCATCATCCGGACCCCAAACTTCCCTTTCCCCGAGCCACACGAACCAGCTCCGACTGGGGGGGTCCCGAGGCCAGGCCCTAGTCCTGGGTCTCATGGAATGTATGCTCCTTTAAATTTATAAAGGGTCAGGTCAAATTCCTTTTGTGTGGCCCAATAATAGTAATAATAATGATAATAATAATTATAGTGATGAAAAGCTTGAATAGGCCAATGTAGGCCAGCATTTTCATGTTCATTTTTTATCTTTTGCAGCCTTTATTGTAGGTGGAGCATGACACGCCGTTCAAAATAATGACCTACATTAGATATTACTCATTGGAAAGTATTTTGCTAAGTATGCTCCCGACTTTTTAATCAGACTTTTTTTTTTATCCTTCTTTAATAAAGTTAGATTTCATTTTCACTGACTAATAAAGAATGCCTTTATTGGAACATTACCCGTTCATGAGTTTGGACTCAACGCTCAGGCAGTGACAAAAACTCCAATTTCCATGGAATCAGGTCAAGAATTAAAGGGGGATTCCAACAACATTTCCACGTAGGCTCTTTTACAGGAACAGACATTTTCATTTAAAAAAAGAAGAAGAAGGAAATCGCCACCCGATACCGGATAAGCGGTAGAAGACGGATGGATGGAGAAGAAGGAAATCACTGTTTTACAGTTGTTGAATGTGCTGAAAATTGATCATCAGCCTGGTTTTTGCTAAGAAATATGAAAATTATGTTAAGTATACACTTTAAGAATTTACAGGAAATAAGCAATAATAGCTAGCGAGGGATGAATCAGGAAGCATAGTCCGAGATTATGATTTCAATATGAAAATAAATGTAGTGCAATGGTAGAGGCTTTGTTTCTTAATATGTTATGCATGTTTTGTTATCATGTTTCCAATACTGAAACCAGTGTTTGAACATCCTCAGAGGGAATCTAACCTTATAGTAGTTTCTGTTGGTTTGTCTTCATGTTCTTTTTTCCATTACGACTCACTGTATGACTGGATGATAGACGAACGTTGGTAGGTCTCTGTTTTAGCTCCAGAGTGAGACATCTCTCTTCTATACTATCTTTGTTGGGAGCTGCACATGCTCAGTAGCTCTCTAAGATCCCATCAGCTAGATAACTCTTCCTCCAGCTTTGGTCAGTCCAAGGCATGATTAGCTGGGAGACTTCTTCTAGACCAGGGCCACAGATGGAATACCTGCAGAACAAGGACAGAAGTTTGGAGATTATGGTCCACTAGAACGAGCTAGCATGCTACGGTTAGCCACCTCGTCTCTAGTGACGTAGAAAGCCGTGCAGATGTTGAACAGCTGACCCGGAGACTGAAGACAGAGGACATTCAGAAACCGGATCTCACTCAGAACAGCATGGATGTTTGTTTTTTCCAAGTATGAATGCATGTGGACCACCAGAGACACAAATTAACCCCCAAAACCCCAGAAAAATCGCCCATCGCCCATGTGGAGAGGGTTAGTCCTCTCTGCAGAGGGCAAAGGTTCAACTCCTACCTGTGGTCCTTTGCTGCATGTCTTTCATGTCTTATCTTTCCATCTCTTTATTTATGATTCAATAAAAATATTTTACATTTTAGTCAACTTTTTCCCACTCCCCCGCACTACCCCAAAAAAAAAGAAAAAGAAATGAATAACATTAAAATCATTAATCCGTCAAGCAGCGTCAAGAGGTCCACTTTTATGTCTTTTGCTGTCTTTTCAAAATAAAAGCTGAAAGTGCCCCAAAAATAGTGTACTGTAATAATGTTTTTGACTTTTTCTTACGTTTTTGTCCCTTTTTTCAAGACTTTTTTTCAATGTTCGTCATTTTTTTTGACGTTTTCAACACTACGTAACACTAACTCATTAACTTTAGTTTTACACTTATTTTTGGATATATGAATAAACCTCATTTATAGGAAATTATACCTAATGTTTGAGTGAGAAAAGCAGAAATTAGGAATTAATTAGACTAAAATTAAAGGAAAGTATGCTAATGGATAATCCCAGACTGGAATATGTCAACTTTTAAAACCACCAATGATTTTCAAATGTTATTAAATTGAATAAGACGCCCCAAAATTAATGAAAGTAGAGATTTATACTTGGCAAAGAGTGTTGGGTGGAATCAATCATGTTATTTTGGGGAACTAAAAAGAACATTGATATAGGACAACATGAGGACAACATGAGGACAACATGAGGGATAAAAAAAAGCTGTAGGTTGTAATGTCATTGGAATGGCTCGGCCCTGATCCTTATCTCCAGTCTAGACCTTTTGTGTTCAGATGTTTTTTCTTTTTTTCTTTTCTCTGAGTCCTGTCTTAAGAGACCTTTGGTTTGATAAAAAAACACAGCTGTGAAAACCGCCACTTTTATCCCCCCCCCCCCCCACCCCAAATTAACAGCAGCTCTCAAAGTTTCATTCTAAGCTGAAAAGACATTTTTTCACGGCATGCGGCAGTAAGCCGGAGAACGAAAAGGGAAGGAAGGGAGGCAAACAAGGCGATCCCTAACAAAGCTGCAGGGAGGAGAGGCGATAATTCACCAACACCCACACCTTCTCAAAAGCAGCTTCAGCTTCCTGCCCCCTCCTTTTTTTTTTTCTCAAACCGAGGGTGATGGGTGCGTTCGGCAGATCCCTCCCACGCTGCTTAGCGGCTGGCTTCCGCCCACCGCCCGTGGAGCCGCCCACCTCCAGCCGTTGCCACAGCAACACATCACCATGATCATCATCAGTGACTTGCACTGGAGGAGGACAGGGAAGAGGAGGGGAGGGGAGGGGAGGGGTGGCCGCTTTTCAGCGCGGAGCAGGGCTGCCACTGTGAGCGGCAAGCAAAAAATCTGTGTGTGTGTGTGTGTGAAGGGAGGTGGAGAGAGGGATGGAGGGAGTGGAGAGAGAGAGAGAGAGGATGATGATGGGAAGTATGTGAAAAGGACCTGCGTCAGAGTGAGTCATCATCCAGTTTCACAATGTGTTGATGTGACGCTGATGCAAATGGGCCCGCGCAGGGATTCATCTCAGTACGAAAAAGAAAAAGAAAAGAAAAGACAAGTAGAAGAAGACAGACAGAAGCCACTTACGTCCCACCACGGTCTCTCTTTTTACCTTTCTGCGCTTGGATCACAGAGCACTTTTTGATCTTTTTCAGCTCCACCCTGCATTCACACATATTTCTTCCTTGCTGGAAAAAAAAAAGCCTAGTCTCGCATCGCCAGACCTATCTCCACAGCACTGCGAAGGAAGGCCTGGCTAGTCCGCACAGAATTCCGAGATTGAAGAATTTCTCAAACCAACCGTTTTGGGCGGCTCTGAAAAAATAATCTTGGGAAGGAACTTGTTTCGGTGGAAAAATTGGCACCCCGCAAAATAATACTCCATATGCAATATTAAATAAAGTTAACAAGCTATTTAAATTAGCTGATACATGAACCTCATTATCTCTTACCAGTGTATCTCAGTGTGGACTCCCTTGTCAATCCGTCCCAGTTAGAGAGGGAATACCCTCAACATATTCTTTGTAAAGAGTCCCTGAAAGAACCCAGCAGGTCTAACTTGATGCACAATTCAAATTTTCCTCAAATCATTTCCAGCGTGCGACGTTACCCAGGTGTTCCGGTTAATGTTTCCTGGATGCCACCGGAGCTCAAAGTGAAGTCAAAGAAAGCGAGGGACATGGGATTGAATCTCCAGCGGCACCGGAACTACCCTGTATGTGAACGGTCGTGGAGACATGGAAATGCCGCGGCTTCCCTGCCTTGCTCAAAGGCCCCTTCCAGAGTCTTTGCTGGAGTGTGATGTGTGTGTGTGCCTAAGCACAGCCAGGACCAGGCCATTGATCACAGAACGCACCACACAATAGAGTTCAAAAAAATAAAGTTTAATGTTTATGTGCTGTATAACAAATAAAATATATTAGTGTTTAAAAAAACAGGTGCATAACTAGGTGAAGCCTAATCTATCACATTTTACAATAAACAGTGAGGAGATCGGTATCAGTGAGACCGGCAGGTCAGACATGCGCTATTCTCTGAAAAATCGTACAACTGTCACGCTTACGCTAACAATGCCAGTGTTTGAGCCAACCCGGCTGAGGACATTTTGTCCCACGAACCACATTGGACTTTTTTCTCGAGGAATACACCAGCTAGCAAAACTAGATCAACGTCAAATCCTCGCTAGCACAATGTCTTGGAATACAAACCCAGTGCCCTGTGGCACTAAAAGTTAGACAACACAAACATTTCCCCAAGTTGCAGGTGAATTCCCACCCTGAAGTTGATGACAGACCTACAGTTACTGAGCACATAACAAAATAATGGATCCATATAGTATGCAAGACTTATTACTTACATAAATATTGCATTTGTCTGCCAAGACTAAACTATCCGCAGGGAGTACGGGGGGAGGGTTAGACCAACTCGTCTGGAGATCGTAATCATCGTGGACCAAACCAGACGTATTTACAGTACACAGTGTGGCGAACACAGAAAAACACAGTGGACACTTATTTTGCTATGTATCTACCTCTAAACAGCAAAAACACATCTTTGAAATATGCACTGATGGCCATCACAGGTGGATTAAACACTGTTAAGAGCTAAGGCTAGTCAACATTATCATGTAAAGCGTGTTTTTTTAAATTTACCAGACACATTCACGCGGTTGTGTTTTTTCCTCAACGACACTTATTTTTTTTCCTTTTTTGCTCTACGCACATAAACACTGTATTGACACCGAAAAATCTACAGCAAAGTTACACTTGACAAAGGAAAACCCTGGTTGAGAGATTAGGCTCGTACGATTTGTTATCACGGTACTATTTACAGGAGTTTTTTGCTTTCCGCTGCTGCTGTTGAAAAACCACACACCTGCAATCCTTAATGTCTGAATCGGTCTCCAGTTGAAGGTTGAGTGGAATTTGACGACCCGCGGGGCCTGCTGAAAGCTTGTTGGATCGAAAATAAAAAATGAAAAACACGTCTCTGTTCCTAGAATACTCCCTTGTTTGCGGATGCGTGGTGTCGCTTCAACAGCAGCGTTTTACTAAATTACATTAGCTCAGCCTCCGGCATGCCAGCCCAGCCGTCCTACCGAGACGAATGACAGAGGTCCCCTGCTGTTACTCCACAACAGCTCCTATACATCCTCTTCTTAAATTACCTTCCATAAATATACACAAGACAAGAGCGAGGAAGGATAGATTTATCCCACCTCTCCTGTTTTTCTCCATCTGAAGTGTATGGCAGATAAACTAACCTGCTGAAGGGGCTGAATCCTAACTCTACAGTACTATCACACCGTTTGAGTTACAGTAGACGTCCAAGTTAGATTGGGGAGGATGACGAAGGCGCAGGAAATGACAATAAGCCACCAGCTAAATGTTAAATCTTTGGCTATTGCTGGTAGTAGTTTTTAAAAGATTTTCTTATAGTATTCTAATTCCTTTCTTTGCCCATATCATATATCCTGCATCCAGCTTGCCTGATTTAAATGAAACAATGCTCCACACTGCGTTGAATTGTTACAGAGTCCAATATGTTAATTTTTCTTTTACCTAATACCGTACATTAATCATTTTAAGAACTATAGTATGAGCAATATGTGTTCTGAAGTACTTTTGCTGGGTTCTTATGTGTATTTTAGCATAAAACTGGATCAAATGTTTTTCAAGATATTTCAGTCTTTATCAAAGTGGGTGGCATTGCCTTCTAAGGGACAAACACTTGGTCACTGGAAATATTTTGAAATCGAAAATTTTAGATTAAATATTGGCCACATCTGTAGCTCGAAGAAAAAATATCGGCTACACCGGTATTCATACAAAGTGTTACCAAGATGCTGAAAAAGGCAACATTTCTGCTTTTATCTCATCTCTGAATCTACATTTGAGTTAAGACTCAGCCCCCGGCACCACAGCCTGCAACTAGGCTATGCAAAGAAAGCAACCCATATAACACCCAGGGAGACATAAAAAGTACACAAACAGATCACTCTTAAATTACATGTACATCTAACTGGTACGATTAATCAACAGACAAAGACCCGCAGAACACTGAGGGGCTTCTTGACATGCTCTCTAGATGCTTTGGCGAATACCGTCAAAACAGAAAGACAGACCCAAAGAAAAATAAATGCTATTCATGAGGCAACATTGGTTGTTAAGGCTCTACTGTGGCTGTGCTTGCTTAGTACCTATTGATGGGTAATAACTGCATACTGTCAAGTGTGAGTAGAATGAATCGGGGGGGGGGGGGGGGGGGGGGGGGGGGGGGGGGGG
>NC_048430.1:11457359-11464153 GCF_013103735.1 Etheostoma cragini
GGGGTTGGTGGTAGGGCGAGGCGGGAGGCACTATGTGGAGTCTTCCGGCTCTGACTTGATGGTCTTCTTCTCTGGGTTGCTGGACGCTCGCTGCGACGTTCCGTTTTCTGAAGACAAAGATTAAAATAAGGACGGTATCGTCAGCAAAGAGCCTAATATTGCAGCACAAAGCCTCGCACAAACTCACAACCCAATCCAAATCAATTGTATTGCCATTGACACAATGTACGGGCACATATGTAAAGAAATGTAGGTCATTGCTTTTACATACACAGGAAAATAAAAACAAAATATTTAAGGTTTAATATTGACACCTTGACACCCACCAACCCGCCAGGGTATAACGTTGTAAAACTTTTTATTCAAGAGTAAAGTAAATATAACTTTTAAATTATATCTTACAACCATCAACCCAACACACATATTTTTAAAGCAACATGGATGGATAAATGTACTCAGCGGCACCCATAATCTGTTAAAAAAGTAGTAACTTAAAAAATGTACTAGCCATGTTAAACGGTAATTAAAATCCTGTGTGCAAATTGTTGTGAATATACTTTTGCAAATACAATAGTAAATGGAAATATAAACTGTAGTACAAAGGATGGAATTCCGGGAAATTTATTGCCTTCAACCATCTACCAACCACTGTAAAACCCGGAATAATTTACATTTAACTTCACTAACCTGTTGCTGATGTTTTGGTCTCTTCTGTGTTGCTGTGGTTGCTGTTGTTGTTGTTGTGGTTGTGGTTGTGGTTGTTGTGGTTGTGATGGCGTTTCAGTTCATTGGCTAGCTGCTTGCCCAAAGGGAGGTCGCCTTCCTGCATGTTCTGACTGACCACACGCAAGTTGATTGGCCGTTCATCTTAGAGGACAGACGGGGACAACAGACGGGGACAACAAACAAAAGACAGTTAGGCCTGGAACAATTATTACATCACTGTCTAATTGTCAATTACTTTTATTTGCTACAGCTCTACAAACAGCTATTCTCGTTGTGCTCAGCTCACGTTTCAGCTCTTCCTACAGTGTCGTTTTTTTGTTTTTTTTTTAACAATTCCCCATCATTAGACTGAAGGGAATCAGCCCAGATGTTGATCTAACACTGGCTTTGTTTTACAGCACATGTTTAATATTCCCGGTGGTAATAAAGTAAGTCAAGCTGCTGATCCCATGCGTTTATCTTTTATTCCTTTTGAGAGCAAGAACAAGATACAGAAAAAAAGAGAGAGAGCTGAAAGGTTTTCCTGTATTTCCTCTGTGCTTGGTAACAAAATACAGATGTTCTTATTAAAGTGACTATATGCAACGTTTTAATTTTTCTGAAAGTGTGTAATTTTCATCTGATGATCCTAAATGACCTGTAACAGTACACAAGACTAACAGAGAAAAGAACCCTATTTTTATTAATTTCCCCATATCGTACTTATGAGTGCATTTTATTTCTTTAGTTACGCTTCTCTGTTGAGAAAATGTGCATGAAAAGCAAAGAATATGGAAAAGACAGAAAGAAGACAGAAAGAAAGGTAAACGGTGACTAAGAGAGACATATATACAGGAAGAGAGAGGATAAAATAAAAACTGTGGGCAAAGGAAATAAATGACAAGGACAGGGAGAAGAAAGGGACAAGAAGAGAGAGAGAGGAGAGAGGTAGACAAAGACAGAAAGAGAGAGAGACGCCCCCCTCCAGGCAACTGGCTGGAGGTAAACAGGCGTGGGCGTGATAATTACAGGTGCATCGTGGGATTTGTGGGAACAGCTATATAATGAGCTGTCGGGAGTGGGTGGGGGAGGAAAATGGATGAAAATAAGATGAGGCCCGGAGGAGAAGTAAGATCCTGAATAATGATGCATGCGTCTCTTCTTCTTTTGTGTTCTGAGATAAGACGTGACAGCTGCCACGGCTGGGTGTGAAAAATCCGCACCTATGGGTGTTCTTATGATCCGCGCAGCCAGGTACATGCACATCCTGCTGTGGCTTCCATGACACAAAATACTCATCAAACGCCGCACTACAAAGAAAAAAAAAGATCAAGACACTTGACTCTGTGTCTCTTTTTGGTTTCCTGCAGACATAGCTGGATGTTCAACTTCTGATTGGACACTAGGGCCAGCGGTGAGTCAATAACTACTTTCGGAACAAGAAACCCAGTTCAATTTCAACCCTGTTGTGTCAAAAAGCGACGCTTGGTCAGGTGCATTTGGCGTTTGTCATTGACGCAAAAGTCTCCGTTAGCATCATATTGATTTGTAGATGGGTTTGGCAGGACACGACCAGGGACATGAACCCCGCCTTCTCGGGTGAAAGTCCTGTGTTGTCAGTCTTCCATACTCGCTACTGTTGTCTCTCTTAATACTACTAATACTACGTCGATACAGACGCTAAAGAAAATACAGCCGCGAGGAATCAGTAGAGAGAATGAGACGACACAAAGCTAACCCTATGCCCGACATTACATTTGCAGCAAGCATTTTGTTACCAAGTAAAATACCCAAATGTTAGTTTTAGGCTAACTATATGACTGTAAGTTAAGCTAAAGCATTTTGTTACTAAGTCAAATATCAAAACGTTGGTTTTAGGCTAACTATATGTCTGTAAGTTAAGCTAAAGTATTTTGTTACCAAATAAAATATCCAAATGTTAGTTTTAGGCTAACTATACTTTATTCTGTAAGTTAAGCTTTAGGCTAACTATAGAACTTCAAGTTAATCTTTAGGCTAACTATATGACTGTAAGTTAAGCTAAAGCATTTAGTTATCAAGCCACAGACATAACTTTAGCTTAGCGTCTCCCCGTTCTCACTGCTGATTCCGCATGTCTGTTTCCACTTTTGTCTTCCTAAAAGCTCAGTTTTTCAGGTCGGCAGATTATAAAAACGTAAGTTCTGGGTTCTGTACACTGTTGGTGGTGAATATCACCACACAGCAGCTTTTAGACTTGTTTCTGTTGTTTGCTAGCAGACAGAGTTGACGAGGAGGAAACCTTCACGCAGTACAAGTGAATGGAGAGCGGAGAGTTGTTTTCCCCTCCGATGGTGGCGCTCTGTCTCAAGGCTCAAAATACATTTCAATCAATCCATGTCCTGTCTCGCGCCCTACCTTGGCTGTCTCTGCTGGCGTCGGCTCCGTTGGTGTTCTGGGCGTCGCTGAGGTACTTTAAGGCAGCGGGGGGGATCCTCCAGTCCAGAGCCTGGAGGCGCTCCTGGACGGCGGCGTCCTGCAGGATCTCCATCTGCCGGGCCAGCAGACGCTCCAGCTGCATCTGATGGAGACCAACAATCAATGTTAAGAATCACAAGCAGCCAGTGGGGGAAGAACTATTCAGATCCTTTACTTAAGTAAAATAGTACTAATGCCACACTAGGGCTGCACGATATGAGCAAAATATATAATTGTGATTTGACTGATATGCGATATGATTCACAATATTGGACGGAATGATAATTTTTGTATAATTGTTCTGATTTTCAATGAAAAATATGAAAAATGTAAAACTGGATATTGCACTAGTCCATTTTGCAATCTCGATAAAATTGTGATTAATTGTGGATCCCTATTCCACACTGTAAAAACACTCTGTTATAAGTAAAAGTCCTGCATTGAAAATGTTGCTCATGTAAAAGTATGTAAGCATCATCGGGACCATGTTCTTAAAGTATTCCAGATGCATAACACCCTTTAGCGTCTGTATAGAACAAACCGGACAGAGCAGCAACTCCACCACGGCGCTGTAAGATGTTGAGTTATTACCATTATGAGAAAGAAAAGAGTAGTATGGAAGACTGAAATCCATGGTTGGTGGACGAGGGCTGGATGGGTCAAACAACACGGGACTTTCTCGCAGAAGACCAGGGTTCATGTCAGTTATACATACGTCGCGACCCAGACATTCAAAAAGTGACGCTAAGAGTCCCGACCAAGTTTTGCGTCAATAACAAAAGCTAAAGGCCCCTGGACGCCGCTTTTCATCCATGACATCCCTTCTTCTTCTGAGAAATCACATCAAAATGACAAGTGTAGTGGTATTAGACACAAAGTGAAAGAGCGTGTGTTTTTCCACACACCCTTGACATGAACATGTTTTCCTCGGTAATTAGTTATCATGAAGACTCTCCTCCACCTACACTCCGGCTCTAATTAGGAACAAGCCGCAGCGGCGGAGGCATTGGAAACCAATCCAGAACATTACTGGGTTCAAACTGGATCCTGCTGCAGCCACAAACATCTGCTGACATGGAAATGTGTTGTCATGTATGTTGCGGGGAGAGAACCCGGCAGATGGCGGACAACTGTGTCACCATTAGGAGGGATTAAGGTTCTGCGGAGGCTTCGCGCAGAGCTTTGGCCGCAGCCTACATTAGTGGCCGGAAGGTTATACTTGTGCGTAGGTGTGTGTGACGATCTCTTTAGGAGAATAGCAGGGTTGGCGTGTGTGTGTGGGGAGTGTGTTGTAAAGCGAGTGAGAGAGTGGCGGCGATTAGCTTTTGGAGCGGAGTCGTAGGGAAAGAAAACAAAGTGTCTCCCCTGGGTTTTCTGACCAAGGTGGGACATGTGTAGCAGGAACAGTCAACCATCTCATTGATTTCATGTTGTCTATGGAGAACGAGAACCATGAAATGAGTCGGTGGGGGAAATCCAACGCTACCAAGCCACGGCTGGGTGGACTGATCACAGTTGTTGCCGTTTTCAGCCGCCTTGAGTCTGAACAGGAAGTCCCAGAAACACTAGCATGCTGTTAGGTCCATCAGACCCATTTATCAGCTGGTATACAGTCTCCAGTGGTTTTTATTAAGACAGAGAAGATGTTCAAATGCTCTACACGTGATCTGTGGCTGATGTTAACAAACAACGGACTGTAGCTGATCCGTAATCTATATAGTTAGATCTAGATCTAGACATAACGTCAGTGAATCAGACTAAATTACAATTCAAATCTCTTCCAAAAACAATAAAAAGTTGATTCAAACGTCATCATGTTGAGTCGATTCTGAACCAATCAGCTGTGAGATCAGCTGAGAGCCTGGGGTTTTTCCCCTCATGCACCTGGGTCTTGCCGTTCAGGTGGCAAATCAGAGTCTGCCTACCTGCAGATTCCGCCCGACGGTTTCTTCCCCCTTGGACTTGGCGCAGGCCAGCTGCTCCCTCAGCATCTCCTGCCTCATGTGGATGGCCTGCAGCGCCTCCTGGATGTCGAAGAAGTTCTCCTGAAGGTGTTGGAAAAGATGTTCCGATTAGTTTACCCCCGCGTGTAAAACATAGCTTTGGAGGGTTTAATGACACAACTACGGCAACTAGTATTACAAATACTACTTATATGAAGAAGGATAATTTAAGGTCAGAGATATAGTAATTTACTTTCCTTTACGATAAGAAAACAACTGACCAAACAAACTGGAGTTTCAGGGAGTTTTTCTGATTCTACAGCCAGAAATTCCACCAGACACACACACACACACACACACACAATGTACTGTATAAACCAAAAAGCTTCAACATGACACTCGATCCGTTCGAAAAGGGATCTGTTGAAGCCCCTGGTCTTATCAGTCAAACAAGATCCATCAAACAGAGCCTTTTAAATAATATAGAAATACTACTCCACTTTACGTCCTAATTATGTAGCTAATAAAACTAAATCAAGCAGCAGTAACATCAGTGTCACTGTCCCTCCAAACATCTGTACTCTGCTTGATCGATTCGTTCAGGCTTTTTCACAAAGCAAGCCCACAAATAAAGATACAAATCTTACAAGTCTGATTTCAAGGAAATGAGTTTTGTATTTTCTAACCATAAATTCCAAAAGAGAAGTGTAAAACTAGTAATAAGCTGCGTTGTAGCCAACTTGAGCTTCACAGTAACAGGAAGTCCTTCATTTTCAATGGGAGCCCACTTCCCTCAGCTGCAAGGAGCGGAATATCCCTCGGCGTGGTGAGGGACCAGGAAGAAAAGGCGGTCCACTTTATGGTAATGAGCTATGACGCATAATCAGTGCTGGTGGAGTGGGTGAGGTGATAAGAAGACGTGGGATAAAATAGCTGGGATAGTTGGTGTCTCCGGTGCGTGATGATGATTTTTATTATTTTTAACTACGAGGGAATAATCGACAATGAGCAGCGCACCGTAGCATGCTAGTCTTCCTTGCTTGATGTGAATGGTACGATCCGTTTGCAATTCTGTCGATAAAAAAAAACGTGATTCTGTAATCGCATAATTCAATGCATAATCAGCCAACGGCCGCATATTTATGCGGGGAACGCATTTTTTCAAATACGCCGCACTTCCGCCGCATAAATTGCCGATTTCCACGCAAAATAGGGGCTTGCGTGATTTCACAATCCATCCCTCATCATTGCAAAAAACTCTTAATACCTTAGCAGAAAATTGTTGAAACATGTTGCGTTTACTTTGGCAGCCATTTTCCCCTGTTGCCATAGGGACGTTATGAAGTGACGTGATCTCTTTTTCATCAAAGTGCAGTTTTTGCGTTCCCGCAATTTCATTGCATAACATTGCATAAATATCCCACATATTCCATCGCATTTTTAAAAAAACGTGCCACGTAATCAACAATTTTTGCAACAATCACAAAATAACTGCATTTTTCTGGACTATAAGCTGTTTTATGGAAATATTTCAATCTACAACGCTTGTTTCATTTAAGCGGGAATGCTATTCATTTGCTCACAATAACATTGATTTGACCAATTGCATCCAATAGTTGTTAAACTACTGGATGCCAAAGCATTGAACGCTTCCCCGGACTTTTTGACAAGTGTTGTTGAAGGGGGGGG
>NC_048430.1:11464163-11476478 GCF_013103735.1 Etheostoma cragini
AGCTTCACCCCCGATGCATACGTACAGTTAGAAAACGTAACACAGAATTGGTGGATCATTTATAGACTACCGCAAGTTTTATAAACAGTCAAACAGAACCATGAGGACCACTACTCATGGTGGACGGGAAGACCTTACGGGGGTTAACAGTCACCAACTAAACGATTAATCGATTAATGGTTTGGTTACCCATCTGAAAGAGGTGTTATAGTCTGTTTCCTGTCCAAGGACTACTAAATTAGTGTGTAGTTAACTCTGGTACTGCTGAGGTGCTGTGCATTGTCCCTGTTAAATAAATGAATCCAATTTATAAAATAGCAGCGAGCCACTGCTGACCTTACCTCTGTTTTAATCCTTTTAGGGGACGGCTCGTCTCTGTCTCCGCAGCGAGACCTGCACAGAAACATCAGGAGAGACACTTTAGCACTTTATACGGAACAGCTAATGGATGGTTGATCTGAAATCAGCTGTCCTGTTCCGACACCGCAGCGGGAAACATTTCTTGTGAAGTTAAAGTTAAAGTACTCAATGCAACCCATTTTAGAAAGTGAAGGATCCAACCAGCTGTGCGTTACATGGTCTCATTATCTCAGCTGGACTTGTAGTCCATTATATTGTTGCTAGGTTACTTTATAATAATAAAATATCAGATTTTCTAAACTACATGTGTTTTGTGTGCAGAAATCTCAATATGTAAAGTAAGTAGGGGAGTAAAAAAAATATTTCTCTCTGAAAAGTAGCGGAATAGAAGTAAAAACTGGCACAAAAAGAAAAGACTCAAGTAAAGTACAAGTACCTCAACATCTGGACTAAAAGCCACTGTTTGTGGTTTCTGTCGCCCCCATTAGGAATTGTAAGTGATGACAACAACATGCCACAAGCCTTCCGCACAGGCCTTCCGCATGCGCCCCCCTCCCCCTCTTCTCCACGCAGTTGCCAGTAGCGGACAGGATAGTAGGAGGACACGGAGGAATAAAGGTCCCATGGCATGAAAATGTCACTTTATGAGTTTTTTTAACATTACTATGAGTTCCCCCAGCCTGGTTATGGCCCCCCAGTAGCTAGAAATGATGATAGGTGTAAACCTAGCCCTGGGTATCCTTCTCTGCCTTTGAGAAAATGAAAGCTCAGATGGGCCGATCTGAAATCTTGCTCCTTATGAGGTCATAAGGGGCAAGGTTACCCCCACTTTCTATGCTTTGCCCGCCTAGAGAATTTGGCCCAGCCATGAGAGAGAGACATCATGGCCAAGGCCACACCCCCAGCCCCCCCCCCCCCTCAAAAGCTACAGACTCAGAAATGGAACATACTAAGGAAAGCTCATTGTGGGACTGGCTCCAGTGGCTGGAATTCTGCACCAAGGCTGAATTTTTGGAAAGAGACTTCAGATACAGTTTTAGGGGACCACTAAGGTCTACTGCAGACCACTACAGTACTGGATTAAATGTACTTGGTTTCATTCCACCATTGGATAGAAGCGATCAGATGGATCAGTGTTACTCACTTGCTGGTGCGGTATGTGTATTTGTAAGTGACCTCTCTGGAAATCTGGCGGGCGAGTCCAAACAGCTCGTCCCGCCGCGTCAGCAGAGCCATGTCCCTCATGCAGAGCTGGGCCGCCGCCTCGTTCACCGTCAGCTACGCATCACACACACAGGCAGACATAAAGGAGTAAATCTCAAGCATGGGGAGAAATCCACTCATCAGACACGTGACTAGGCCTGTAATAATTATCATAGATTTGCCTACTTGTCTTTTTTATCTTGTCTCTTTGTTAAACCACAACAAATTGGTAACATTAAGTCGTAAGGTCTTAAGGCGTTTGACTGGGAATTTTTGTCTTTGTTTAGATTCACAAAATTACAATTATGTATCTGTTTTTATAACTTTTTAAATTCTCAATTTCCTTATTCCTGGTTCTTGCCAACTGGCTCGACAACTTTTGTGGGGGAGTCCCTGGGCGCTGTTTCCTGTTATAACATTATTTGGGTCACATAACGACCAAAAGATATATCTTGAGATTCTTTCAAAACTCAAATTCTGTTCAAAACAGTAATAAATTAATGCATTTTTGACCGAAAGAGACAATTGTAAGCGCGTAATGTCAAGCGGTGGGGTGGTGTTTATTCTTCTGTGGACAACCTCGTGCAGCGTCAGGTGTTTTCCGTCCCTCCTCTTGGAGTCAAAGCGTCCATAGATGGCGCTGTATTTTCGGATCTCCTCTTCCCGCCGCGGCTCGTCGTCGCTCATTTCGAAGATGTGTCCGATCATCTTTGCCAGCTTCTTGTTGTTCTTCAGCTGCTCTTTGACCTCGGCCAAATCCGTCTTGGGAAGCCCCGGCGCCATCCTGTCCACGCACTCCAGGACCGACTGGACCGCCGCGGCGTCCAGAGCCTCCAGCGCGTCTCTCGGCGAGGACGGGGAGCCGAGGTCCGACGGCGACAGGCTGTGTTCGCTGTCGTTGCTGTGGCCAGACCAGAATCGAGCTTCGCTGCCCCCCTGCAGGGGCGACCCGGCCGACACTTTGTCCCGCGCCACGTCCAGTTTCCCTGGGTCGGAGCAGGCGGCGGTGACGGCTGCGGCTTTTGGCATCTTGACGCTGGCGGTGTTGGATCGGTCTTGGGCGCCGAGCAGCGTGGGCGAGCCCTCGGGCAGCTTGTAGACGGGGATGCTGCAGACGGGCAGCGAGGTGAGCGGCTGGTTGAACACGGCCGGGTTGGTGACCCAGTCGCGAAGCGCCTTCTGCAGGCGCCGCACGTGCAGCGGCTTGCTGGCCATGCCGACGAGCGCCATGATCTCCAGGAACTCCTCCTCGCCGGCCTCGCACAGCTGCTGCACGTCGTCGCCGCCCTGCTGGATGAAGGCCTCGTAGTAGTAGAGCAGGTTGGCCCGCTGCAGGATGCGGTAGAGCTGCAGCTCACCCAGGGTTCTCGGCAACACAGCCGCCATACCTGAGGGGAAGGACACACAACGAGTTAACGACTGGACAGATATGCAGAAGATGTGTGTTGTGTGATTAGGCCTGAAACAATTATTACATGATTGTCTATTGGGCAATTGTTTTTGATATTATTGTAAAGCTGTAACAATTCTAAATGCTGCTGTACAATAAATTGTCTCTGAACAATATAAGCTGAGACAACAATATAATTATCTCAGGTTCAGACATTTTTTTTTTACTTTGTTATACAAATTATAATTCAGGGTACATCTTTTGGTTATATAATCCCTGTCAGGTGACTCAGATAATGTAGTAAAACAAATACACAGCCCCTGAAGGAAACAATACCTCTTTATTACCATAAAACATTTCTTCTAGCTCGTAATTTTATTTTTGACTCGGAAGTACAACACAAGGGTTAAGAGCTTAAGCTAGAAGAAATGTGTTATGATAATAAAGAAGCGTCGTATTTGTGTTACTATATTATCTTGGTCACATCACAGCAATTATAACCAATCCTGTGATCCATTTTATATAATTTGTATAAAAAAAAGTAAAACATGAAAACATATTTTTTCTTAATTTGACTGAAGGAGACAACTATTTCCGAGACTATAAATTGTACTGCAAAACTTGGAATTGTTACAGCTGTGTGTGTGATATTTGACATTTCGGGGAAATACTTTTTCTTAAGTTTCTTGCAGGGAGCTAGATGAGAAGATCAATTCTAAACGGAGGCATGCTTCTATGAAGCATGTACATGATTTATATTTGTGCATATTGTTCTTGGCAGGCTCGTAACTGCAGTTAATCAGGTTTCAGCAAGTGCGTGAATTTGTTCAATTCCATCAAGAATGCCCGGATAAATGGTAAAAGGTAGGAATTTTCATATTTCTGCTATAACTCTGCTTTGTAATCATCCTTTCAGGTGTTTCAACCCAAAAATATTCATGTTTAATGTGTGGGATAAAGACACAAAATGACACTCTGTAGTCTGCATGGGTTAAATATATATATATAAATATGGTGATATTCAACATTTTCACATATGACTGGGCGACATGCCGTGAATCAAATATCACGATATTTTTGACCAAAAACCTTGATATCAATACTGCAACGATACTTTAGTGTTGACTATGGGTGCTTTCACAAAATATTTACACAATGAGATTTTTGATAAATAATCATCGGTAATGTAGATATAATGACTAAGTGGCTAGAGGACAATAATAGAACAGTGAAATGACATCACTTTAGTATAATTTAGCCTTTAAAACTAGGAAAAGACAACACTTATGCCATTTTAGATATCCAAAATCTAAGACGATATCTAGTCTCATATCACGATACTGGTATAATGTTGATATATTTCACTGTTCTATTATCCCACATTGCATATTTTCCTTCTATCATGCAGCCCTATGTTAGTCTATGTCTTGACGTTCCACATTCGGGATTGCTCTGGGGCGGCAGGACATACCGACAGATGCACGGACTGTCCCTCCAATCTTTCCTGTTGACAACTAAAATTACTTCTGAACGTACGCATGTTCCACCAAAACAAGTTCGACGCCGAGGCGATTTTCCAGAGGTGCTGTGCAGAGCTTAGCACTGTGTTTGGTAATTTAAGCCCCCAACGTCGCCTTCCAGGCAGCGATGCCTGGCAGGCACTTGGATTAGGCAATGGTTAGGGTTAGGGTTAGGTGCCTTGAAGTCGACATTGGGGGGGCTTAAAACACCATTGAGCGCTAAGCACCAACCAAGACGTTTGTGATTAGTTTAAAGAAATGCCACTAAACCAGAGTTTTTCTCTCATCCCGGAATGCTGTGTGGATTAACCAGACCCTCCTCCGCTCCGCAGTGTGGATGGTCTGGCAAAGCCATATCAGCCCAATGTCTAAGTGTTTCTCAACAGATTTCACATTCGAAGAAGCCCCGTGAATTCACTTTTTCTGTATAAACTTGGCTGTCAGATTAGTATTTCCCTCCCCTGTTGCCCACTCTCAAGCCTTTCGGCGTGCAGAAACACTCCCATCTGTGTCAAATACTTGCCGCTTGCCACCTAACAATTCGAGGGAAAGTCAAAAGTAGAGGCTTTGTTTTTCGACTCTTCCTATGTGCATGCGAGGCCCCTGCGGAGGCCCAGCTAACAGAGGAGTGGCAGTCAGCCGGCCCGGGGTTGCTGGGAGGACCACATGCCTCTCTCCACCCCTGCAGGATGTGTAGGTGGCGGGCTCGCCTCGCCCAGATTAGGCCGAGAGAGCCATGCAGGCAGGCTGTGTCGGGGAAATGACAACTGCTGCTGGAGAAAAGAAAAAACTCCATACCTTGTAGGGCTGGGAGCGTAGATGTAATTTATGTGTGGGGTTCCTCTATCTCTCTGGCCTTCTTAACACCATAAACCCTCATTCACAGTGTTTCTCTTGGTTTGTGGAAAACTTATTCCATATAGAAACATATTTCACATTATTTTTTATAGCATTTGAGCCTATCGCACGCCTTTGGAGCTTGGTTCTTCCGTATCGATAGCATCAACCGACACTCTTTTCCAATGTCATCTTTCCAACTTTTTGAGCTTTTAATCTCTTCTGTTGCCAAAAAAAACCTTTTGAAATACTTTCAAAAACGTTGCTATCTATGATCGTTTCATTGCTAACGTTAGCTCAACACACCATTCAAGTGACAGCCTTTGTTGTGTTTGATGACTAGCTCGTAGCTAAGCTAGCCGTCATTTGAAAAACATTGTAGCTATCTATGGTTGTTTTATTGCTAACGTTAGCTCAAAACATCATTCAACTGACAGTCTTTGTTGTGTTTGATGCTAACTTGTAGCCAGCAGTGAACCTACTTGGTTAAGTAGGTCCATTTTTACTGTGTTGACATTACAGAAGTCCCTTGTTAGCATTTTTTATGCTACTTGTTGCAAAGTGACGCATGCGCAACTCAAATCTGCTCTCGGCTTACATTGTGGAGTGACACCTCAAGGTAAATAAAGCTAGACAGATAGGTGACAACAAAACATGGATGCTGCAACATCAACTCATCCTCCTAAAATATTGTTGCTTGTAGCTAGGGCCTTAGCACTAGCAACGTTAGCAATAGGGCTAGCTATAGCAGTGCCAGCTTTTGGGGTGGCCCCTATACCTCTGAGTTGTCAGACAAAAAAAGTCCAGGTGGAGCTTCCCACAAACACGTCTACTCATAGCTGAACTTGGCCGAAGTCGAGTTTGAGTTTTCTACATTTCTACAAAAAAATTATTAACTAAAATGAAGTAAAAATGAAGTAAAATCAGACTAGGGCTGCAGGAAAGGAGGAAGATTTGCGATACCGATGTTGAATATAGTGATAATAATTTTACTTGCGATAAATAAATAGATGTCCAAGTGTTCTCAGTTCTGCTGCTTTCTGTATTCTGCTAAACTACAACAATATTATATATTATATTGAATTTCTTTTTCTTTTTATGACAAATCTAACATTAAGTTAAACACAACATCTATGTCCACATCCACCCACACGCACACGCGTGTAACGTTTACAACCTGAGTGAGTGCGCTACGGCAGAAACCACTGTGTGAAAAAAAAAGGCAACGCGTGAGAGGAAGTTCACCGTGTGCAGCGTGCGATACACAAAAAGAAACAAGTGGAAAGCGTGATTCAACTTATCTCATGATGTATGAGAGGAAGGGTCATTTATTTAACCCTCCTGTTGTTTTCGGGTCAAATTTGACCCGTTTTCAAAGTTTTGTTATGTAGAATTTGAGTTTCTTTTAACCGAATTGCCCAAAAATAACATGACTAAACTGACTAAACACTGACGGGGGATGCCTGATATTATCCATCAACACACATTCAACACACATTCCTCTGATCTTAAATTATTGTTTTCAACCTAGACCCTATTTTCCATTTTTTCCTGTGTGTTTGTATCTAAGAGACTTATTGGAACAACAATCTTTGAAACTGGTCTAGTATTAAGTGAGATTGCTGCAGTAGGCAGCAGAGAAACAAGCTACAATCTAAGTTAATAGAGCAATTGTCCAGCTTGTATTTACCTTCACAAAAGTGCTTGTTTTGCGACTGACAGGCTCAGATTAATATTCTAAGTGTCTGACAACATTATGGAAAGGATTTCTTAGGAAGTTGACCTTTCTGTTAAAGAGTAAGATCCTTTTTTTAAACATAAAAACATCCGCGAAATTACGTTCGCTAAACCCACCAGACTCCATGTAAATAAAGAGTAATTTCAGCTTTGTTTAAATACACTTCAGTCCAAGTCGACAGAAACAAAATAAAACTATGAAAAGACGTTTTGGGTCTTCTTTCCACTTTTGCAACCATCACAACTCTAGTTATGGTTGAAATAAACATAAAGTTTACAGATTTACATGTGAAAATATGTTGGCTCTATACACGCTAAAAGTATTGTTTATTTAAATGGAGTCTGGTGGGGTTAGGGCTGTCTTTCTCAGAGCTGTTTCTGGTTAAACAGAAAGGTCTCAAAGAGGTTACAAAGGTCTATCTCTGTAGGGATCCTTTCCATAATGTCATCAGACACTTAATAATAATCTATAATAAAGCTAATCCATAATTTAATAAATATTCAAAAATAAAGCACTTTTAGTGGACGGAATTGACGATGCACATTTGCCCCATAGGGTTACGTTGCAGCCCGGTCTGTGGCAGCCTGTTACAGGGTTCACACTTGATACTGGACCAATGTCAAAGATGGTTGTGTCTGTCAGTCACTTACACACAAACACATAGGAAACTAGGGTCCAGGTTGAAATAAAACAGTAGATACCCTTTAACTATTAGTCCAAATAATATCATCATAGAATTTCAGCTTTTTTTAAATACAAAATTAGATATAATTTCATATGAATGAGGTTTACTGACCATGAATTTCAAGAATACGTGTAAAAGTAGTGGCGGTAGTGGGGGGAAAATTGACAATGTAAAAAGTTCAGGATTTGAGTTTAAGAAAATACTAATATTGCATTATCTTCTCATAATTCATCTTGGGAATCTAACAAATATCACGGAACGGCCCAGTACAACACCACCTTGTGTTTGTTTCATAATACATTGGTCAACAAACCTCATTTATGTGAAATAATACACAATTGTTCAGTTAAAAAAAAAAGATGAGTGGATACAGACGGGTAAATGTCAACCTTTAGTCAGAAATACTGTTATGAAACTATTTCAGATTTTTTTTTCAAATTTGGTAAAATTCCTTTATTTTACCTGAAGAACGTTGCATGGAACCTCCATTATTTTGGGGCAATTTGGTTAAAAGAAACATTTATTTATGATTTAAAAAACATTGAAAATTGGTCAAAGTTGACCTGAGGACAACATAAGCGTTACAAATAAGTATTGGATGCTTTTCTTTGACATAATTTATGGAAAATTGAATATATTTGTGTTTTGGAGTGTTGCTAAGTATACAATGCAATAGATAAATGTTTCCGCTTGGGCTTATTTAGAATATAATTCCACATTATTATTTTTTTTATGACAATTTAGACAAAAACAACTAAAGTAGGTGTTAGATGCCCGTGAATGCCACTCTTGTCATATTGTGAATTTTCCGCTGTTTTTTTCAAGGTCAAGTACAAAAGTGTGAATTGAATACCTATATTTGGCTGCAGTGTGTGAACTTCTGTGTGTGTGTCCGAGACAAACGTGTGACTAGGAGACTAAAAAATAAATGACAAGAAAAAGCCCCGCCACACTGTAGTTTCTGCAAACAGAAGCTGCAGATTCATCGACCATGTCGCCAACGACCCAACAGGGGTTAGGTAAACACTGTGTGTGTGTGTGTGTGTGTGTGTGTGTGTGTGTGTGTGTGTGTGTGTGTGTGTGTGTGTGTGTGTGTGTGTGTGTGTGTGTGTGGGAGTAATAGGCGGTGAATGACAGGCTCTAATTGAGTCCTGCTTCACAAAAAAAGCGAGTTTGGCGAGTTCGCCTTTTCACCTAGACAAGTGAGGCGTGCGCCAGGCACAATGGCACACACACACACACACACACACACACACACACAAGCTGATGTGTAGTTTCCCAGGTGAAGTGCCACGCAGCAGACCATGGGCTAGAAGTGAGGGATACTTTGATTTCCCCATGATTGATTGCGTGGAATAAATAATGTCCCCCTGACGTCATACATGTGTCCCTTTAAATTGTCCTAATGTCACATTTAGTACAATAATAAGTGTTAAAAAATGCTCTAGTGACACACAAGCTAATCATTCCTACAATGTCCCTGTGATAACTTGCCCGTGGCAATGACACAGTCAACTCCCACGGCCCTTTAAAATCCTATACTATTATAATATTCCATATACGATGTATTTTCATCTGCTTTCCAATAAGACTTAAAGCATGCTTTAATTGCAATGTAATGTCCTTACACAGTGTTTTACAGACATCCCATATAAATAGTATTTAAGTAGGCTAGATGTAATTTGTATAACAGTTGTTCTTCTATTCTCTCCTCTTTATTATGTCTTGTATGTCCTGCTTTTATTTTTATGCTGTAGCACAGATTTTTCCCAATTCCGGGCTCATTAAAGTTTATGGAATCTGATCTAATCTAATGATATTAGGGAGAAAAGGCAAAGTAAGGATTAAAAGCATTATTAAAGGAATTATTGTGCCTACCTGGTGCGTTTTTGGCCCCCTTCTGGTCCGGTTTCTCCGTTTCCTTGTCTTTCACTGTTTATCAACACAGAGGCTGGCGTGTGGATTTGTGCAGAAAAGGAAAGCCCCCCCAGACGGAATCCCCCCAGGACAGCAAGGCGCGGAACATTCAAAAAGAATCTAAAAAAAAAAAACTAAATAAAAAAAGTAGGGGATGAAATTCAAAAATTATTTCCAGGACGAGAGTCAATGAGCGCGTGCTTGTCTTTGCGTGCTCCAACCGAGCGAGAGTCCTCTCCTCTTCCTCTCTTTCTGCAAACTTTTTCTTTCCCTTGCCGTTGAGAGAGAGAGAGAGAGAGAGAGAGAGAGAGAGAGAGAGAGAGAGAAAGAGAGAGCGAGAGAGAGGGGAATATCAGTGAAAAAGAAAGCCCTTCGTGCGTCTTTTGGTGCGCCCTCTTCCTCCAAGCATGCGTCGAGTGTGTCGGTGCGTGCGTGCGTGCGTGCGTGTGCGTGTGTGAGTGTTTGAGTCCTCTCCCAGCGTCTCTCCACTCCCCTGCACTGTTCACCACCATCAAACCCACACGCAGTCACACGTACACACGCACTTCCGGCTAGCATTACAAAATAAAAGCACCGCTTGTGAGCATTAAACCAAAGATGGGCAGATAGAATTGGGAAATTACTCAGCACGTCACAGGACATACACACATAATTACTCCCACACATACGGAAAACACAAGACATATAGTAGAAACAATAAATAAGTTGAAATAAGATAGCAAATTGAAAATTGGCAGAACTAGCAAAGGAAAGAAATGCTGTATATATATACTTGTATATAGAATGTAAATGTATATACAAGTGTAGAATAAAATGTACAACCTTCATACATAGTATATATGTATGTATGTATCCATGTACGTATGTGTATCTATAACAAAAAAAAATAAAAGATTATATTCTCAAAATAAAAATGTAGAGAATGATGACAAATATACTCAAATACATATCACAATCTCCCATCTTTTCCCCCATGAAAAATAGTTATTTGAGGTGCTTTATTTGTCACTTTTAAAGGTACGGAATTCATTTAATTTTTGTAACTTTATTTTGAAGAAGTTAAAAAAATGCGGCAGCATTGATAGCTTATTCCATATATTGTTCCCAACAAGTATTTACTTTGATAACGGTTAAAAGGCTGGGTTTGTACTTTCATTGAATGTAATACTTTTACTTCTATAATAACCCTGTTAGTTTGGATGCTTTTATTTTGACAGCGTTTCCTGTCTCTGTAACGTATTAACCGCGGGCAGCTTCACGCCGGGCAGCAGACTACAGTGGGATATTCCGCGCGGTTGCCACAGAGCCTCTCTCTCTCTCTTACTCTCTCTCTCTCTCTCTCTCTCTCTCTCTCTCTGTCTCTCTCTCTCTCTCTCGCCCACGCTGCTCCCGGCGTGACGCAAATCCGCGCGTGGGCGGACACACGGGGCGTGGGAGGCTTTCTGCACGGAATACCAAACACAGGCAGGTTCAACACCCACAGAGAGACAGAGAGACACAGCAGTGTGCACACTTCATGTTCTCAAACTAAATGAATATGGTGAAGAATATTTCAAGATTTACATCTTCCTGAAATATAGTCGGAACAGATAATCAATAGATAATAGAAATGATCACTGCATCGGGTTCCAAAAACTGTTCTTTATTATAAAGTGTGCCTCTAAAATGTCTTTAAATTGATTCTATAAGTATATTTTTAGCTTGACTTTTATTGCATCTTCAGTATATCCCTCTTACGCAGTGTGAACTAAGAAGATAGCAAATAAAAAGAGAAGGAAGAGTGGTCGCCTGTGCAGCCCCCAAAATTAACTTAAGGAGCAAGGTGAGCGTTAAGGGTTAGGGTTAAAATTTAGGGTTAAGGGTTAAGATTAGAGGTTTAAGGGTTAGGTTTAAGGGTTAGGATTAAGGGTTAGAGTTAAGGGTTAGGGTTAAGGGTTTATGTTTAAGGGTTAAGGGTAAGGGTTAAGATTTAGGGTTAATAGTTAGTGTTTATGGTTAGAGTTAATGGTTATGTTTAAGGGTTAAGGGTTAAGAGTTAAAGGTTAGGTTTAAGGGTTAAGGGTTAAGATTTAGGGTTAATGGTTAGGGTTTAGGGTGAGAGTTAATGGTTAGGGTTAAGGGTTAAGGGTTAGGTTTAAGGGTTAGGTTAGGGTAGAACGCAGTGCCCTGGATGGGCGCTGCGAGGGGCACGGGCACAAGGGGACCCCCGGTGTGAGTCAAACACTTAAAATCTCCTTAAAAGACCTGGTTCAGTTCTAAAAAACTATTTAAGGGTTAAGGGTTAGGTTTAAGGGTTAAGGGTTAAGATTTAGGGTTAATGGTTAGGGTTTAGGGTTAGAGTTAATGGTTATGTTTAAGGGTTAAGGGTTAAGGGTTAAGGGTTAGGGTTAGGGTTAAGTAACACTCCCGAGAGATGAACACGTGTTGCCTGGGTGAAAGCCTTGAAAGCCCTGCGTTTTCAACAGCAATAAATCTGTTAAATATATATTTATTTCGTTATTTTGATGTGGGATTTGTTAAAAAAACAGGATCTCCTTTTTTTTGTCATTTAAGATGAAGTACAGCTACATATTTTACAGTATTTACAGTATTACTGTCAGTTTATATTGGGAACTTAAAATTGTGAATCGTGACGAAACCGTGCGTTGAGTGTATATCCCTAATA
>NC_048430.1:11476578-11494840 GCF_013103735.1 Etheostoma cragini
CTCCACAGGATTGCTTTCACGGCCTGATTCTTTATCAATGAGCTATTCTGGGGAATTAGGCCACCCCCCCACCCCCAGCCACTAACCCCCACCCCCTAAAACCCTGAACCTCCCACCTCCTCCACCATCACACCCCGAACACAGCAGCCAAAACATGAAATAAAACAATTTACACTCAACGCCGCAACTCCTTTTATGTGTCTTCAAAAGCCCAAATGATGAGAAAACTAGTATTTGTGGTGTGTGTATGTGTGTGTGTGTGTGTGTGTTTGTGGTCTTGTTTAACTATATTTGCGGGGTCCAAATACCAGGAGTTCCTTTAGTATACTTGTGGGGTCCCGACAGCTTTGTGGAGCTAAAATGCTGGATCCCACAACTTTAAATGGCTGTTAAAGGAATAAGACGGGGTTTTAGAATTAGGGTTGGAATTAGATTAGGGGGAGGGTAAGGGTTAAGTTTAGGCCTTTAGTTGTTATGGTTACGGTTAGAGTAAGGGGCTAAGGGATGCAATATGTCAATGATGGGTCCTCACAAAGATAGTGCCACAAACCTGTGTGTGTGTGTGTGTGTGTGTGTGTGTGTGTGTGTGTGTGTGTGTGTGTGTGTGTGTGTGTGTGTGTGGGTGGACGAGGTGGGACTGCTTGCTTTTCAGATCCTCTAATTAATTTCAGAAGGAAACTAAGACAAATATCAAAGCAAAACTGCAGATTATGCTGGAATATAAAATCCTACAGAAACGCAGCGATGAACTAAACGTTCGGTATCGGTATGGTAATTTTTTTTTAGCCCATTTTTATGTTGGTGTGACACCAGGTTATTAAAGAATAGGGTGTAAAATAACCAAAAGTGATACTAAGGTAACTTATAGAGCCCCATAAATCATTTTATGACAACTATAAAAATACTATATGACTTTAAGGGGATGGGAGGAGAGTATATACTAATATATGTAATACAACTCTTAACAAATCTTTCAAAATTCAAAGGAGGCGTTTTTGTCCAGGTGTCACTGTAGTGTACGTGCACGGTGCCTGCGTGAGAATCCAGTATCCATAGTACAACAGATCACGTCATCGGTTGAAAGCTCAGGAAAGAGTTGATAATGGAAGCCTGGGAGGAGATCATTTACCACGTGGTTCGGAAAGTCAAGAACATAGTTTCATGCTAATATCTATAATTTGTTTTCCAAACGCAGGTAGGCAGGGAGGCAGGGAGGATTCCAGTCCGCCCACATTCAGCCTCTAAATCCACGTCTGGCTGGCCGTATGTGTGTGTGTGTGTGTGTTATTATGCAGATATGACCTTCTAACGTCGTTCCCATGGTTCAGCCTCCGAGCAGACGGGGATCAAATTAGATGCTGAAAGAAACGGAGAGGGGAAGGAATATGAGCTCCATATCTCTCTCTTATGACCTCCCTCCTCACCCACTTCCCTCCTCCCTCACCTTTACACACACGCACACACACACAGCACTCAATATCTAACAACAACCAAACAAGAACAAATTAAAGCTAGAGCGCCGGCAGGAAATAGGATGTCCACCCACGCTGCGAGGTAGGTCAACACCCAGGCTGCCTGTTTCCACAAGTCCCAGTTTCCCACTTTACCTAATTTTACGCCACTGCCCCTGTGTCTTTAACTCCTCTTCTCTTCACGCAAGGCTTTTATGACGTTATTGTTTTAGCAGAAGACAAAAGTCAGCGCAAGTTTATCAGGCTAAGTTGTGAAGTTGTACAATGGACTCACCTTTTCTGCCTTAAAGGACTTCATTGTGATCATTTTGGTGACCCGCCAGATGGCTTTTCATCCAGCGCTGCCATTGGGTCAACCGCCGTACTTTGTGTTTACTGCTAACTTGCTAATGTTAGCATGCGGAGTGGACAGAAATGTGCATTCTTTCCCACTTTCTTAAGCAGATTTGGTTCGGATTTGCACTAAATCTGGATAGAAATCAAACAACTGCGTAAAATACTAAGGTAAGTTAATTACTGGCGTCTCTTAGCGTAAGATACCGACGCAAAAATCACCCTTTAGCGTCTCTATGAAACACAGACGCATTCTCATTCTCCCAACGTGTAAAATACTCATGTCATGTGCCTTTGGAGTGTGTCATTCACACTAAAAGTGCGTCCTTTGGCGTATTTTATTCACGCTAAAAGTCCCCTTTAGCGTCGGGACTTTTGACGTTCTGGTTTGGGATGTACTGACTGAAGAAAAGGGGACTGTTAGGTTTAGGGAAAGATGGCGGGTGGGGAGTCTGAGTCTGTCTTTTGGACAGTGTTCCGTCCTACAGTGTGTGTTACTGTGTCTTGGGCTCCTGTACTTTTTCCCGTTCCTTCCGTGTTCCTGTTTATTTTGGATTATTTTCCCCTGCTTCCATTTGTAAGTTTCTTTGTGTTTCATGAAATTACTGCTCGCACCTCGCCTTCCTGCACTTGGGTCCAAGTTTACAACCCAACCCACGTCACTAAAATGTACATTTTGTAATCCCACATGTCAGTCAGATGTACGTCCCTACCCAGAGCGTCAAAACCCCACGCCAAGTGTCCCAACCATCCATCCATCCGACCATATCGGGTCGTGGGGGCAGCAGCTCCAGTAGGGGACCCCGAACTTCCCTTTCCCAAGCCACATCAACCAGCTCCGACTGGGGGATCCCGAGGCGTTCCCAGGCCACATTGGAAATATAATCTCTCCACCTAGTCCTGGGTCTTCCCCGAGGCCTCGTCCCAGCTGGACGTGCCTGGAACACCTCCCTAGGGAGGCCCCCAGATGCCCGAACCACCCTTCCGACGCAAAGGAGCAGCGGCTCTACTCCGAGCTCCTCTCGGATGACTGAGCTTCTCACCCTGTCTCTAAGGGAGACACCAGCCCCCCTCCTGAGGAAACCCATTCCAGCTGCTTGTACCCTGGTACAAGTGTCCCGACCAAGATGAAGCTAAAGGAGACTTTTCGCGTCAGTATCAAACGCCAAAGTTACCTGACCAAGCGTTTTTTTGTGAGAAAGTATTGGGACAACGACCAGATGGGTGATACTGAGATCAGGTGCCATAAAAAAAAAAAATCTTGTTTCAAAGCTGTTAGAAGATAAATTGTGGCAGAACGGTAACTCTTTCATGACGCACGTGTCTGCTCTACGTGTCGCTGATATGTTTCTAGGCGTTACCCATGACCACTGGATCCTTTACTCCAGTAAAAGTACTAATACCACTGTAAAAAAATCTCTGTTGCTAGTAAAAGTCCTGCATTGAAAACGTTCAGTAAAAGTCTGAAGGTATCGTCAGGAAAATGTACTTAAAGTATTACTCCTCCCATTGTAGAAAGAGTAAAGGATCCAACCAGCTGTGTGTTTAATGGTCTCATCATCTCAGCTGGACTTGTAGGCCGTTATATTGTTGCTAAGTTACTTTATAATAAAACATCAGATTTGATAAACTACACGTGTTTTGTGTGCAGAAATCTGAATGTGTAAAGTAGCTAAAGCTGTCAGATGAATGTAGTGAAGTAACTAAAGTACAATATATCTCTCTGAGATGTAGCGGAGTAGAAGTAGAAAGCGGCATGAAAAGAAAAGACTCAAGTAAAGTACAAGTACCTCAACATTTGTACTTTAGCACAGTACTGGAGTACTTAGTTACATTCCACCGCTGCCCATAACACCCTTCTCTGCGAAGTTGTGTCTCTGCAAAAACAAGCAGATCATCATTTTGAGATCATATGAACCAGTTTTTAAAATGCCCCCCCACCCCACCCCAACAAAAAAAACTCCCTTCAATTTAGTCCTAAAAACATTAAAAAACTGCCGAGAGCGAGAGGTACAAGGTTTTCACCCGACAGCAGCAATCTGCTTTCATGACGTCCTGTCAATCATTTCCCAAAGAGTAGGCGTCACTTCTTTTCTCTCTCTCTCTCTCTCTCTCTCTGCATCCTCCCGCCTCACCCCCCCCCCACAGAACCCTTCCAAACAGTGGAGATGTACTGTATCTCATTTGGCAAGAAGCTGCTTCGTATTTCACTTTTCACGAGACGCCTGTTCGTTTAATTCCTGCGTCTCTCTCTCTCTCTCTTTTACTTCTCCTCATTTTTCTTTTCTCCCCGCAACTTTTTTTTTTTCTCCCCTCCCTTCTTCTTCCTTCTCCCCCTCCGGAGTAGAAACACATTTCAATGACACGCCCACGCCTGGGCCTGTCAGCCCCTTCGCACTGTCAGAGCGCCCACGCTGCTCTGCTCCCCTTCTCCCTCCCTTCCCTCTGTCTCCTCCCTCCCCTCCCCTCTCCTCTCCTTCCCACCAACCCACATCCTCAACACTTTGCGTTTTCTAAAAAAGCAGCTCTTTTCATCCAAGTTCCTTTTTTGGAGGGGGAGAAAAAAAAAAAGAGAGAGAGAGAGAGAGAGAGGGTTGGGGGAACAACAGAGCGGCAGATTCAGTCTCCAGGCGGTGGTAGTGCTTGTCATGGAGTGTCCCTTTTCATTTGGAGGGAATATGGGTTACACAGATGACTGGGATGCCCAAAAAGCAGGAGTGAGATAAAGCGCCGCCCCGGTGTTGTGGTTGTGGCAGACACATTTTAGACAGGCGCTGGATGTGAGGAAGAACCAAAAAGAAATAAAAAGAATTGTTGTGAAATCAAAATATCTGGTTTAAAAGTAGTTGTAGCAGGTTTTGTGGGGGGAGTTTTACAATGCTGTACGATGCCTTGGCTTGTGTGTATTGGGTGTGAATATACGTGTGCGTGCGTGCATGCGTGTGTGTGTGTGTGTGTGTGTGTGTGTGTGTGTGTGTGTGTGTGTGTGTGTGTGTGTGTGTGTGAATAAAAGCCGGTGTGTTTGTACAGGCTCCCTGGTTAGCAGAGTCTTACTTTGTGTCTGTTGAGAAAGTGTAGGATGGTATGAGCGGCTTATGTCTGACTGAACACGTGTGTGCCTGCGTGGGTGGTTAGTGTGTATAGGGGCGATATGTGTGTGTGTCAGTGTGTGTGTGTGTGTCTTTGCACACAGATTACACTCGCGTGGGCGTTTTGGGCAAGGATGTGTGTGGGCGTAGTGAGCGTAGGCGGAGGTTATGTGACATACAGATAGAGACTGCAGTGTTCCAGCAGTGTGTTTATGTGTGTGAAAACTTTGCTGCAGAAACAGCTATAGGAGCCTGCAAATGTGCCAGCTTATAAATCCGCTGCCTTCACGCTCAGCGACTATACAACCTAGAGTCAAAAAAAAAAAATCACCTTTGTGAACAAACGTGGACACAAGAAAGTTGTATTTGGGTATTTTACGACGCTAAAAGTACTGTTTATTTCCATGGAGTTTGGTGACTTAACAAATGAAATTTTGCGGATGTTTATGTTTAATAAAAGGATGTTACTCTTTAACAGAAAGGTCGCCCTCCTTCTTTCCATAATGTTGTCAGTCAGTTGGAATCTTAATCGGAGTCCGTCAGTGGCAAAAGGAGCACTTTAGTGAAGGTAAATACAAGCTGGACAATCAACCAATAACTTCCAAAATTAGCTTGTTTCGAAGCCACCTCGCTTAATACTGGACCAATGTCAAAGATCGTTGTTGTCATCAGTCACTTAGACAAAAAAAAACATGAGAAAATAGGGTCCAGGTTGAAAAAAAACAGCAGTTACCCTTTAACTATAAATGCTCGGCATTCAATCAAGGTTTTTTCCCTCCACAAATAAGATAAAAAGACACTCTGAGTACAAATGTGCATCACCTGCTGTGCATTGAAAGTAGTGGGTTTCCCAAAAAAAACAATGCCAGGCGTCATTAATGTGGTGGAGTTTTTTTAACTGGTCTTACAATGCTGCATGTTGCACCTTTGAAGGCTTCAGTGGGAAGCCCTGTGGCTCCCCGCTGACAGGCCGTGGGCTGACCGTTGAGGGGATTTGCCGGTTTTGGGCCACGTACAGGGCCTCAGCGACCCCTCGCCGCCTACGCCATCCTCGCCCTGAGAGTGCTGCTGACGTCTGACATGTCTGATATCTCAGGCGGGGGCAGACGCTCCCTCCGCCACGACCACACATGCTGCAGTCAGAGAGAAACTAGGCCTTGGATGTGGTGCGTGACAAGAAGAACGCCTCGACTTTGAGCTTATCTGAAGGTGCGATTAATCTGCTTTTAAAGTGTATTAATTAGCAAGAGAAAGGTCACGAGTGACGATCAGATCGCCTTCAAAGCTCCCCGGCTCAAATGTGCTAAGATGTGACAAAAGATGAACCATAAAGAAGTGATGGTGGGGAATCCCTTGCAGGAGAGGAAGGAGACGTGAAGAAAAAGTGCTAGAAATGATGAAACAATGTGAGCTACAAGGGTGTGAGCAAAGTTGAGGCAGGCTTTGATGTGAAGCCACACATTTTTGCATGATTATTGCCGTTAAGTTTTTGATCTTGAGCCAGCAGGCACGGAAAAAACAACAGCAGCTTGGGATTAGTCTCCTTCCCCCCCCCACTCACACGCCTACCTTGCCAGCATAAGTCCCTGACTCAATTAGAAGAAGAAAAAAAACTCTGCAACTTAGGGCTCCTCACGCACAAGTACCCACATCGCCCTGCCCACGCCCCTGCAGCACATCAACCGGCATCGCTTTAAATCGCAGGGTACAATGAATGCACTGGGAATTTGCCTTGGCGACATTTATGCAGAGACAGCCTGCTATACACACTGATGAGACGGAGTGCCGAGACAACAGGGCCGAAACACACAGAGGGAGTAGAAGATTTACCAGCCTTTAATTAAATATCATGTATCCGTGGAGGTTACTGCCTGCATAGAGCGCCGCAAAAGCTGACTGGAAATGTGACACTTGATTGTCTTTGCAGTTATTATTATTAGTTTTTAGGGGGTGGGGATTTGACTGGATACAAATCCATTTCTTTTTACCCCCGAACTGCCCTTTAGAAGCATTCAAAAGTATTTTAATACACGTAGCTAACCTGACCCTGGCTCGGTAGCTTTACCTAGAGGTATTGAACCGTCGACGCTGCATGTGTGAAAACAAATCCCTCTCAAAATCCCTCTACCCTTTTTATTCCTGCTATTTTTACTTCTGCTATTTTGAACACGACAGCATCAAACCCTGTAGCCTGGCTCATTTTTTATTCAGTACTACATTTGGGTTTGCGGTATATTACCGATCCAATCAGCGAACAGAGGGAGTGGCTGATGGCGCTGACGTTGAGTTGTAGTTCTGTAATGGCGGCGGAGAAAGATGCGAGCCGAATATCAAGAAGCTAAAGCCCGAGCGAAAACAATCTTAGCTGAGTTCTGTTGGGGGCCATCTTGTTGTGGCCCTCCTTCCCACGGAGTTTGACAAAAGTTAGATTTTCCAGCTCGCTGCGTTAGCGGTGAAGGAGTTAGCTAAGCTAAGGCTAACGCTAGCGATGCTAAGCCAGCGTCACGACCAAACGTTAGCGATTGGTTATGGCGGATCCAGAGCAGCTCTGGGCAGAGCCAATAGTTTTAAACTTCAATAGAGGACCCGCCTTCAAGGAAGTTAACACTTGTAAATGGAGAGAGGCCAGACTCTCTAGACTAATGAAATGGACCAGAGTCTGGTAGGACCAGGCTAATGGACCAGAGGCTGGTAGGACCAGGCTAATGGACCAGAGTCTGGTAGGACCAGGTGACAGCCTTTGTTGTGTTTTATGCTAACTTGTAGCAGCAGTGGATGAACTTGGTTGAGTAGGTTTATTTTTTTTTAATATTAAAGAAGTATCTCGTTAGCATCTCGCAGGCTACTTGTCGCAAATTGACGCATGCGATAAACTCAAATGTTGTTCAGTTTGTACATTAAAGGCCTTTAATTTGAATTTGACAAATGAGTTTGCACGTCCAATCAAATTGCGTGTCTTTCTCTCACTGACATTCCATTGGTTGAGCCGAAGATCCTCTGAACGCTGGATGTGGATGAACAATTATGTTTGTTCAATTCATTAAAAAAATTATTTTGCTAACATAAGATATTAACACAGCTAAAATGAAAGAGATAAGTTCTGTTAGGGCACTCATGTACGTAAGCTCACTTAAATAAATAAAAATAATCATAATCTGTGTTCACGTTCACGTCTTCCATTGGAATCAATAGTCTCCATATAGTCTCGCTAGTGTCCTGAAGAGGCCTGGCGGAGCCCACGCGACACAGATAACGGAAACTACTCTGAGTTGGGGCGTCTCGGTTCTAAACCGGCTCTGGTTTTGCGTGATCCCTCCTTCAGCAGGAAGTAGATCACACTATGAAAGCTCAGTGACTTTAAAGTTCACCAAAGTGTCAGCTGAAAGCTTTCAGATGTAAAGTGCAGCTCTCCTGTAGTGTTGGCCCCAGCAGGCTGCGGGGGCCGGAGGAGGGCCCAGGCGGGGCCGGACCGGGCCGGCCTGCTGGGCTACCGGCCGCCCACAGAGAGGCCTGGCTGGGTGGGCGTCATCTATGGAGCGATTGATCCAAGCCAGGACAAAAAGTCTCCCTGTTGTCCCACTCGACCAGCAGCAGAAGACAAAAAGTGCTCAGAGTCACTGCAACGTATACTCTTGTACTACACCACTACTACTGCTTAAAATACTCAACATTACTGCTGCTACTGCACTACTGCTCATTTTTATATTAATACTAGGACTTCTATAAGTGTACTTCATCTCAACATCTTAAATCTACTAGTATTGGTGGGACATTTGCACCCAGCAAAAAAAAACGCCACATCCAATATTAAAGGAAGATAACCGTTAACAATACAGTAACGTGGGCTATTTAAATATGATCAGTTTCTGAAATGTTTTTTGGTGCTGGTTTTCGTCCCTTTTCCCGACATTCTTGGTATATTTGACATTTAAGCATGTCAATAAACAACACTTCTCGCCCTTGATTGGATTCTCTTTTTCCAATGTCGCCCTCAGAGAAGTTGAATTTGACACTATTGACTTACAAAAAAGTAAAGTAAGCATCTAAATCTACACTGTGCATGTTTTTAGAGCGGCTGTGAGATAAGCTCTGTAAGCCTTCTTCATGAAACCAGCTCCTACAAAATGAATGATTTTTCCCACAAAACACAGAAAGGTCTCGTCGGACAGGTGCTTCCGAGGGATCAGGAACTATTTTTCTTAGGTCTGTTTTAGGCCATAATTTCTGTCGGTTATGTATACATGACCCCCCTTAAATCACTAGATAGAAGTCAAAATGGACCAGAAACACAAGATAGCAAAAGCTACTAAAATAGGATGCAAGCTGAAATAAACTAGAATATTATATATGTTTAAAGTACCCATATAATGCTCATTTACAGGTTCATAATTGTATTCTAAGGTTGTACCAGAATAGGTTTGTATAATATATGGTATATGGTGTGTGTTGAGCTCTCTGTTTTAGCTACAGAGTGAGGCGTCGCACTTCTACTCAATCTTTGTTGGGAGTTGCACATGCGGAGAAACTAGGTACTGTGCAGTAGCTACTAGCTAGAAGCTAGCGTTGCTAGCGGTTAGCCACTTCGATCTGCGTTTGGAAGCACCAGAGACACAAAATAACACCCCAAATCCAAGAAAAAGTGATTCTTTCGTAAAATGGGCACTTTAAGTGTTTCATTAATAGCAGAGTAAAAGCCTTTACAACGCGGTTTGTGGAACACAAAATACATCAATATAATGTACCTAATATGTTCATATTAGCAGTCATGGATAAAATATACAATCCTACTTTTTCCCAGATGCAGTCCGTCCCCTCACCAGTTGTTGGAGGATGCAGATGTTGATGCAAATGGGAAAATTAGATTTTTTTCAGTAATTGGTCAGGTAAGTGACACTCGGTAGTGCTGTATCCACTGTTTTCTCATCTCATGGTAATTATCATCATAATCCATCATTAACCACATCATGGACCTTCCACTACTGCACGCAGCCTCTCATTGATTTTTAATGGTTAATTATGCACGTCCATTATAAGCACACTGTCTCTGCTCTCCAATCTGCATTGTGAGGGTGTAAATGATACAAGCACTGCCCTGAAAAATTAATACATTCTTAGTACTGTGAAGAGGATTCTGTTTTTCTGTCCCTCCCGTCTTTTCCTGATCAGTTGAAGGTTTGATATATAAAGTAAAAAGCAGCTAAACTAATCTGGTGGCAACTAAACGCTGGTAATATTCCTTGCTTTTTGTTATGACAAAATCGTGTTTGGCTGGTTTGGAAAGCACCAACTATTGTGACCGGTGGATGAAAATGTTAATTTCCTCCCTTGATAATGATGCATGTTGTCTCCAAATGTGATTATACAAACAGAATGGTGTGTAACACGCTTGTAATGTGCTTAAGATGTTTTAAAAATGCATTACCATGTCTGCACGCTGTGGAATGTAAAAGACCCTAAAGGAAACCTTTAAGGTTTTTTTCAGATTAAAACCACAGGGGGACCCGTGACGGTTCCCTGAGGAACCCCAGGATTAAGGATTTACTGTTAAATCAAGAAAATTGTAACATTTAAAAGCTCTTGTGGGATTGTTTTTCTGATGAAGAGAAGATTCTTAGTCGTGTTTTGTTATTACAGGACGGAATAAACATCCATCTGTCACATTTTGCAATAATAATAATAATACATTTAAACAACACAGGAGCAAAACAATTGTTGTCCTTAAAATATTTTGACTGATATTGAAAAAAAACTGTCCCTACAAGGGTAGGCTGTTAATTGTTTCGTAATTACTGAAAAAAAAAATTAAATGATCAAAAAAATATTATCCATCTATGTGTTGATATAAATGAAATTGATTTTGAGTGAAAAGGGCATATGATATTGTTTCATGGTTTCACATCAATTGCAGGCCCCTGAATTAAGTAATCAATATAATATTGTATCATGATAAAACTTGTGATTTACAAATATGTGCAGACACAACTTCAACTACTTCCGAGGTATGTGGAAAAGGAAAACCAATCTGAAGAGGTCAGTTTAACAAAGTAAACATCCTATTTAATCTTGATGGCATTACTGATGTTTCTATGATGTATCTCAATGCTGTTTCTTTTTTTAATTAATTTTATCTTAGCTTTTACTATTTTTAAGACACATTTCTAAGAATGATTGCCAATCTCATATAAATCTTAATAACCTCCCTTCTCTAAACATCTGTTTAGCCCTCTTAGTTTCATTTTATTTATTCAATGGTCAGTTTTCGGTACTTTAAAGTTGCCCCATCTGCTATTTTCAATATAACAATTGTGTGTATATATGATATGTGTGTGTGTTTCTTCTGTCAAAGCACTCTCTAAACTAATAGTTTTGAATGGGGCTATACAAATTAAGTTGTCATTATGATTACTAGTAATTGCCACGTCATGTTATAAGGGGTTTTGTTTTTAATGTTGACTTATTGTGTTTGTGAGCAACTAGCTTTACTCCCTCAGGTTAACTGGAACATTTTGGGTGGCTTGCAAAAAAAGTAAAAAACCTTAAATTACTTCAACAATAGTTTAGGATTGCTTGACCCACAGCAAAGTCTCAGGAAGTAACTTGTTTTGGTGAAATATGTACTTTCAAAAGTAGTTTTAGTTGTCAACAGAAAACTCTGAGCTGTCTGGATTTACCCTGCGGAGATCTGAGGACCAGGTAACCATAGTCCTCAGATATCCTCCAGTGGTTAGAACGCCAACACAGAGACAGAGGAGGGTAATTTTCAGTGGCAACGGAGCAATCCCAGAAGTGGAACGTCGTGGATATGGACAAGTATTAAAACCTTTTAATACCTGAACAGCCTCTGACGTGCAGTGGATCCAAACCCTTCCCCTCCGTTGGGTCCAGTTGCAGCCATGGATATGATGAACCACTTGAATGCCGAGCCGTCGTCTCAACCCCTCCCTGCATTGAATTAAACATCAGTTAATTAAATAAGCCAGGACTCTTCAACGTCTTTTAGGCCAGGGACCACTTAGCTGAAAGAGAGACTGAGTAGGGACCCCCTACTGCATCTATTGTATACAACTGAGTTGCATATTAAACTGGGCAGAATGGATGAAAAGACATTTTTCACGCATCATGTTTAATGTTACACGTACATCTAGGAGGTACGGGACTCCTTACGCTTAACTGTATGGTTACCATAGTCACCTTTAGGAATCTTCAACATGTACATTTCTTTCCCCCAAATAGTCCAATTTATCTTTGCTAATTAAAATTTTGCATTCATTTAAATGTATATTTCCAGACTTATTTTAATTTTTAAAATAAGAAACATTCTTTTTTTAAACATAATTTGGCGCCAGCCTCCCCTGAGGATGCCCTACAGGTCCTGGACCCCCTTATTGAAGATCTCCAAAATAAGCAAATCAAACGAGGTCAGTGTCCAGTAAAACAGTCCTGTGCTGTATGTGGACAGGTAGCATCGCAGCGCCCCGACTTCACTGTGTGAACAGCGGCGAGGCTGTTCGAACACAGCCACCGGGGTGATGCCGGAGCAACCATGACAGCTGTCGGCTCTCGTATGTCTCTTAGTCTGCTGCAGCCGCTGCACACTGCAGCGCTCAGCCTGCTCTGCACACGCTCCTGTGAAACCAAACAGCAGATAATGTTAGGGGTTGGGGGCAAATCTCCAATCAATACCATACCCTACAGCTTTATTATCAGTTCACACAAAAATTAATTTTGCATTCCTGGAAATAAAAATAAAGTTACACACACCCCTTGGATCCAGATCTTGTTTTCAATTCTGTTTATAGTATAATTCATAACAAGAGATATCTTGAGACACTTTACAGATAGAGCAGGTCTAGACCGCGCTATAATTCACAGATAGAGCTGGTCTAGACCGCTCTATAATGTACAGATGGAGCAGGTCTAGACCGCTCTATAATATATAGATGGAGCAGGTCTAGACCGCTCTATAATTTACAGATGGAGCAGGTCTAGACCACTCTATAATTTACAGATGGAGCAGGTCTAGACCACTCTATAATTTACAGATAGAGCAGAATGTTAACATTCTGAATGTTAACAAAAAGGAGATAATTATGGACTAATTGTTACAGGCCTAGTGTTTGAGCCTTTGAATGCTGTTTGAAAAATAAAAATGGTTAATCATAAAAAAGGCAAACATTTCTCAATCCAAAAAGAGAGTAAGAGTCATGTTAGCATGCTGCCAATAACATGACTCGCTGTGGTCTTTAGTCTGACTCAGACTTGACTCAGGTGGTCCTGAACGCAGCGCGGCCATAAGGCCTAACCGAGGTTTCTGGTTTTCTTTTTCTCATCTTCAACCCGTGAGCAGCTCTGTTGTCTGCTCAGTTCCACGCTCCCATTCAGTCATTTAGCTTGGTGGTCTCCTGCAGTTCACCTCGCAGGTTTCCTTTTCAAGTCAACACTGAAGCAGCTAGTTTCACTTCCTTATAAACACAGAAAGACCCAAAAACATGATGTGGGGCTTCAGCTCAGCATGTTGGTGTTATTTATTGAAGGTACTACTTTACCACAAAAATATACTTAGAGAGATGAAAAAGAATGTACATGTATGTCGTGAAGAATAAAATGTACAACCTACATCCTGTACAAAGTATATATATATAACAAAATAAAACATGTATAAAATTAAATATGAAGTGACCAGTGTGCAATATTTCTGTAGCTAGTACAAGTACTGTGTGTTGTTTTAAAGTGGCAGGTGAATGTAGTGCCATAGAGTAAAAGTAGAAAGTGGTGAAAAGAAAATACCTCAACATTTGTACAGTACTGGAGTAAATGTACTTAGTAAATGTTACATTTCATCAAGGAGTCCACCTCATCATGCTGGGTTCTATTGGGTGCATTTGGGTCGAAAGCCCAAGACGGAACCAAGGAGGTGAAGCTACCGATCCCCGCTCCGTACTTTGGTCCGTATGGGGACTCAAACCAGAGACCCTCCGGTTTCCAACCCAAGTCCCTACGGACTGAGCTACTGCCCATTGTTTTCACTTCATTCTGTACTTGTGATACTTGCTTTTAGTTGCTTAGCTGTTTTAGCAGCAGAGGTTAAGAGAGACATGTTGTTGTAGGCGGGGACCAGGTGGGTTGTTAAAAGTGTCCCTGATGTCTCCAGAGAGTCCAGGAAACAGGCATCATCACCTTGATCCAAGTCGCCTCCTCGGGGCGCCTGGCTCGCCTCTTTATCACGGCACGGTGAGAAGAAACGAGCTAAAAATAGCTGCAGGTTGTATCTGGGCAGCAGTCGGCTGAGAGCAACTAATTGGACTAATCGTCATGGTTTTATTTGATCGATGGTAAATAGATTTAAAAAATGGGTTCTGTGGCGGGAGACTATATTGTGATCATGCTATTTTTCAAAACATTTGCTCCAGATTTGGATCCTTTGAATGTACAGATGTAGGGGGAGGTTGTGGATAAACACAACTAACGTCAGTTTTGGTGTTTCGGTTCAAAGGACGTGAAACCGCAGGAGAGAAAAGAAGCATGTCAAGAAAGGAAAAAACAGGATGCGAAGAAGCTGAGACGGTGGAAAATAACCCTAATATCTTATTTTTACATAAGTGCAAACAGTTTACACTTTTAAGCCTGATAAACTGTTGATACTATTTATAGACAAAATAAATAAAAAATTATGGGTATTTTTGACTTTCTTCCAACTGATTAGATTAGAAAAAGACCACTTGTCCACTTGGGGGGGGAGTGGGGACAGCTGATGTGTCTTCAATCAAAGTATGAGGTACTAATACGAAGTATGTGGTAATAAGGTCACCAGTATGCAAAACATCAACTATTTAGTGGGAGAAGAGGGCTGTGAACTATGTGTGTGTTTGTGTGTGTGTGGTTGTGGGGAGGTTATGTGTGTGGGGGGTGATCGTGTATTTGTAGGGTTTTGTGTGTGTGTGTGTGTGTACATGTCTTAATACCCCACATTTAGTGGCCTCTGGTACATTCTAATGCCACTGTTCCATCATATACATAATATTCACTGATCTTAATTATTGTCTATTTTAAGGACTTTTCCTCCCTATATCTTTGTATAGATTTGTGTTATGTATACGTTTATTAATGCTTGTATCTATATGAGTCTATCAACCAAAAGAAGCTTATGGTGCATTCACATCAACTCAGAAGTGTTGGAGTCCCCCGCGTACCCCTGCGTCTGCTACGCCCCTGACTGAAACCAACACCACCACCATTGGTTCCAGTAATAGTAGTGGAGGTCAACGATGACAGTCTACTCATTGTTAAGCAAAGCCAAAACAGCAGCAGCAGAAGAAGAGGGGCTGTTGAAATTTCTCCATGGATATCAGACAGGCTAAGAGTGCCAAGATGTTTATGATTTCTTTTTCTTTTTTTACGACAGCACAGTCTAGTTTTGAGGAAGCCTATTACTGTCCTCCCACACACACCCATCAGTAGCAGGCGCACCACGACCTCAATAACCCTCCACACACTCATGAATATAGAGCCAGTCATTTAATTTAGAAATGCTACTGCCATCAAGTGGCTGATTTCACAACCTGCACCTGAAAGCATCCAACACTGCTGTGTTTAAAACCTGTCCTGCACATTACTGTGTACAATTTCAAGTACTCCTCTTGAGCATTTGCCATTTTATGCTACTTCATTTTGAGATTTCTGATCATAAACTATGCCCAAAATCTCCGCTTAACTGGCACTTTGAACTTTTTGCTTCTATTTGACAGCTGTAGACTCAAAGTGGAGGTTAAGTAAGAGTATTGTCAGTCAAATCTTCTTAAAACATACTCATTGTGCAGCACATTTACTTTCATTAATTCTTAGAATAGTTCTTTTTCTGCAGACAAACGTGCCTTTTATATTATTCTACATTACGTTGTCGATATTAATATGTTTATACAGATGCTGAGAAGATGACTGACTAACTTCTTACGCATTAGCAGTGTTGCTTCAGCTTTTTACGTGCATTTTCTACAGGAAATGGATTTTGTAGTTATATATTAGATTGTCAATTCTAATATAAGTTTATATAGATCATGGGAAGATGAGAAGTTATTAAAGGGCTCAAAACTAAATGGGAATTTGCGCATTAAAGGCTCTTTTAATTCTAAAAGTCTCACCCGGGTCCTCACAAGGCTGTTAAAACAAACTCGCACACAGTCATTAAAACTCCAATCTGGCAGGTTATTCGTGAGATTAACATTTAATAATGTTTTTTTACCAATAACATTGACATACAATGATCCTGTATTAAAGGGCAAAACATCCTTTAATCATTCAAGTTGCAGAAGAAGAAAACCTCATCTTCCTCCACTTCTGAGGGCATTTCTATGTGGACAAAAGGAAGAACTGAATACTGGGGATTGTTTGGCGTAAAAATGGGAAACGACGACGTTAAATATAGTGCCGGCTATTGGCAGCTTCAGTAGAAAAAGATTGGAAGCAGGCTTGAGAAAGACCCTGAGTATGGCAGATCTTTCTGTTGGAGTGTAGCACAGTAAAGGCATCCTCGCTCGACTTCTCACGATAACAAGTCACAACAGTACTGACGATTAAGAGGCTTACGTTAGGTTTTAAAGAGGCACTTCTTCATTCCGTAAATTATATAAATAGATCTCAACTAACAGTCCGAGCTGTACAGAGTACAAAAGTGGGTTCGGGTTTTGACAGAAGTGTCAAAATGGGAAACCAAAAGGTCAACTTGTGTTACACAGCAATCTGAGCTGCGTTGGAAACTAAGTCAACGTTGATTAATTGAAGATTTTGCGTCTCTTGTTCTTTTTCTGAAAGTATTAGACTGGTTCCCAAATCCTAAGGCCACGGAAGGTTTGCTGCAGGGAAACGACGCAAGTCAGCAAAAGAAGCTCAATGATTAAATTCACTTAAAGGATATCATAGCAGGGCTTCGGCAGGATTAAACAGCTCAGAGAATATCATTAAATACCCGTTTGGTGATCACACCGGCAAAAGTATTCCCCGGTATTTCCCCGCAGCATACAACTCTATTTCCTGCTAGTATAGTTATATTTCTGTTTATCAAAAAATGTATCCCTGTCGACTCATTTTCTAACTCATTTTAAGGTGGTGCCGAGATGATAGAGTGGAAAATAAGGGTGTGTACATTTTTTTTTGCAATTGGGACCCCATTAAGAATGCATTTTAATGTGTTAATTTTGTGTCGGCATGAAATTGTCACTTCTTTAAAGAGTTGTTCTTGTGGAATCCAAATGCTGATGCTATGTATATGTGTATGTGGGTGGGGTTGTGTGTGTGTGTGTGAAGGGGGGTTGTGAGTGTGTTTAACCCATAAAAAATTCATTTTAATGTGTTCATTTTGTGTCGGCATAAAGTTTGTGTTCTTGTGGAATCCAAATACTGAATTGAATCCCCACGCTGTCACTTTTAAATCACTTTTTAAGTAGATTAAGTTAATAAATAACACTCCACCGGTAGAGGGTAGTAAATAAATAGCGCACAACACTGCGAGGGAAGTTAGATTCGTCCACCTTCGAAGGAGAAAAAAGCCACGTAGCACACCTTGGCATTCATCCAAACATTCAACCCAAACGCCCCTTTGCAAAAACAATCTCTTAACGACAAAGTCATGTCTGAGCTGCAGTATTTCCAACTTGTTTGCCATATTTTTCTTGAAATATTTCAAACCGGTTTGTAACAATACATGTAAATGATTACAGTGTTTTGTCAAGATACTGACTCATTTAGGAAGGAAGTACAGTGACATAAGCGAAGAGCAGTGTGTGTAAATGAAAATGGTCAGTGTGTGTTGTCAGCTGTGGAGGCTGGCTGTTCTTTCCCACCGTCTGAGGACGGGTGCGTTTGGTCTTTGTCCTCGTTAGAGTCTGTGGGTGTTGGATGGGCGGTGGATGTTTGTGTGGGCGCTCCTGTGCCGTCATCACCCGGGTTTCTGTAGGACGTCGCCACCGCCTTGTACTCGGCCGACGCCTGCTCATTAGGAACCTAGCAACAAGAGGCAACAAACAGTGATGGCGCTGGACAGGCAGCAACACGGAGGATTATCTTTATTTATCTAACTGGGTTTTATTTAACTAGTTATCCACAAACTATGAAAGAGCTAGCTGAATGCAATGATGTTAACGCTAACATGTTAGCATCTACTAGTTATGTTATCTTGGGTGTCACAACTAGGCAAACTCTTACTATGACAAGGATTTTAAAAATAGACAGACTTCCCTTTGGCTCTGCAGCAATTCAAGAGCTATGGGCCTCCAACATGGCCGCCAGAGGGTGGGGTCGGGTGGGGAAGGGGTGGGGGGGGAACGAACGACGACACGACACATCACCGGGGGAGTGATTACGGCTCGCATGCAA
>NC_048430.1:11494940-11499761 GCF_013103735.1 Etheostoma cragini
CTCTCTCTCTCTCTCTCTCTCTTATGTGTGATACACTGTGTGTATCTTTAAAAAACAAAATCTTCTTTAAAGATCTTTGTATCTTTTTAATACCAATTCAAATTTCAGCCATATATATTTTTTTGTTTTGTGGTAAACTTGGTTTTTTAAGGTTGTTTTATGCTTCTGCGTCGAATCGACGGCGTACCCCAGCAGGCCCCTCTGCATCGCCGCGATCCCCTCTCCGAGTCATCCCCTCTCCGAGTCATCCCCTCTCCGAGTCATCCCCTCTCCGAGTCATCCCCTCTCCGAGTCATCCCTTTGTAAAGTGTCTATAGGTCAGTACGTTTTCAAATTAGCACGTCGCCACCAAGAAGTACTTTGTGGGCAGTTGGGCTAAAGTCAGCATGCTAACATAACATAAACTGGCTTGCAGACACCTCCAAAATAACTTCAGACTCATTTTCTGGTTACAGGAACTAGGTCGATGGATTTTACCGGGTCCATTTCTTGCTACATTTGACAAAATCTAAGCAAGAAAAGGCCAAACAAATAAGATATTTATAAGTATAAATAAGATATCATATTTTAGCACGACGGTCTATGGGGTTTCCCATTCTGAGTACCGTTTTGGTGGTAAGTGACACAGACACACACACATACACACACACTGAGTTTCTCTGTCTGTCTGTCTACTGAGTTTCTCTGTCCGTCTGTCTGTCCACTGAGTTTCTCGGACCGTCTGTCTGTCCACTGAGTTTCTCGGTCCATCTGTCTGTCTGTCCACAGAGTTTCTCTGTCTGTCTGTCCACTGAGTCTGTCTGTCTGTCTGTCTGTCCACAGGGTTTCTCTGTCTGTCTGTCCACTGAGTCTGTCTGTCTGTCCACAGAGTTTCTCTGTCTGTCTGTCCGTCCTTATATCTATGTAAAAACCTAACTAGTGATTGTGTTCACCTGAAGGGGGTGAGTCTCTGTGGGCGGTCTGCGGGTCTTCACCATGTTCATCATCTCCTTGATCTGGACGATGGCGAAGGCGATGGTGACCCAGGGGGCGCCGGAGAGCACCCAGGCTGGTCTGCTGACGTCTTCCTGCTCCTCCTGGTGTTTGGTCTTCATGATGGGCCGCAGGGCGGCCTGGTGCGCCGGGGTGGGGCTCCCGGGGACAGTCTGGCTCTGCACCAGGTCGATGGTAGCGATGGGCACGGGGCTGGAGGGAACCGGGATGTTCTCCGCAAGCATTCTGTCCTCTGGGAGACGATGAGAGAAAGAAAGCGACCGTGAACTTTCTGTCCTTCTGGGTCAAAATTAACTATTTTGGGTGCTTTTTTTTAAACTTTTTTGACCAATAGTTAAGATCAGAGGATGTCGAGTGGATCACAGTTTAAGTCAAAGGTTTTTTTTCTACATATAAAGCTATTGCCTGTTCTTCTGTCATTCACTTTCTAGTTTCCTATTAAACTGTAATCATACTCTATGTTATAGGGAGACACTTTTTAATGATAGATTGGTTACTATGTACAAATTATTTTGGTGCTGAAAAAAAAAAAAAAGGTTTAGTCAGGAGACTTGATAACCATTATTTACATTTTTTTCCCCCAACATGATTACATTGAATACAACACCCAAAATTCAATGGTAGTTGTAGTGTTTCTATACAACGTACATGCATGCATCCAAGGTATTTTGGGGCAATTCGGTTGCAATGAACCCATATTTCTGATATCAAGTGTTTTTATTTTTTAAAAGGACAACACAAGGGTTAAATGTCTTTTAGATTCAGATTTAGGTTTAAAAGTCAGAATTGGCAGAAGAGCGCAAACATAATCTACACATAATCTATAAATCTAAATTATTTTCAGAGGAAGGTAAAACACAATTGTTATTATATAATGATGGTGAGGACATACTGCATGCTGAATAAAAACAGTACAGATACTGTAATCTGCATGAAAAGGAAAAAGAAAGGCTAACTTTGGAACAGGATGGAAAGACTAGGGAAGAGAGCTGGAGGAGGTGGACTTTAAGTCGAGCTGCAGGTCTGTTCTAAAATTTAAGATGATATGTTCCTCCCTTCCCCTAAAAGTCAATCCCACCTTTCTCCTCAGTCTCTCCAGTCAGACACTGGATGAAGGAGAAGATTAGGAGGATGACGAGGGAGGCCATGCCAATTCCTCTGAACGTCTCTGCAGCACCTGCAGAGCAAACCGGAGGAGAACGGTAAGGGGGTTGTTTGGTTAGCTTTCACAAGATGCAGTTGATGGTTAAAGATTAATAAAAATAAATAAATGAATAAACAAGAAAGCATGGCTCCGTCCTGTTCATACCAAAGTAGTTGACGAACACTCCCCCCACCATGGCTCCGCAGCCACGGCCCAGGCCCAGGTGGAGGCCCTGCAGGATGCCCTGCGCCGATGTCCTCAGGGCCGGGGGGACCGCGGCACTCAGATAGGAGATACAGGCGGCCCAAACTGAGGCGTGGGTCACACCTAGAGGACACAAAACGGACAGACATGGGTCACATCTGATCTGGAACTGCTCAAATGGAAAATGCAGGTAAAAGGGCCTGTAACATCATAGTTACATTCATGTTATTGATACTATAATAGCCACTTTTCATCAAACCAACGGTTATAATTATTATACATCATATTTCTCTATATCTGTATATCTGGGAGTGTCTCTGCATATCTATGTATCAGTATATCTGTGTCTACATGTCTCAGTATATCTGTGTCTATGTGTCTCAGTAAAACCCATATCAGTGGACCTCTAGTGTACGGTGTGTATACCTGCTTATCATGTAGACTACACCACTGTGCATGAATCTATTTGGATTGTTGCAGGTACTCAACAATCAGCAAAATGAAAAAATAAGCACATATTTGCTGTTATTTTTTGCAGTAACTCAAGCAAGATCTATATTACAATAACTCCGACAATATTTATGAATAACTAGTGTCATTAAAGTAACTCAAAATTTCCACTATGGCAGTAATTGAAGACTGCTTGTTGGGTTTATTTCAGTAAATCAAAATAAGTTTAATTGCAAGTGGTTAAAAGACAAAAATATCAGTTCTAATTACATTATTTCACTTGTGTTTGACTGTAATTGTCTTTCTGTATACTTCTTTTTCTGTATACTACAATTTACACTCCGTTATTACACACATTATACACACAAAGTAATATCTTAATATCACGTGAACGCTGTCAACCACCAATGAGAGCTCGCCCTCCAGCTCCAAACAGGAAGCAGCACACGGCTAGTGTTGTTTATGGTTGCCATGGCGCCGTGCAGAACTAAACGCTACAGAGGGAAAGTTGCTGATTTTCAACCCTTCTGAAGAGAGTCATCCAACCGGAGCTTTTACCAATTTGATGGACTATAATCCCTTCCGGGCTCGGACTGCTCGGTTGTGGTGACTACATCTCCCTCCAGGATATTAACCATGCACTTTTATTCTGTTGATCTTCCTGTCTGAAGCCCCCACAGCTTCGGTCGCAGCTTATCACGCGTTATTTGCTCGAGGTCAACAACAGCAAAAATGGAGTCTATCTCTTCCTGATGTTTTCTGTTGAGGGGCGATGCTACCGGCTCTGTGTGATTGATTCAAATTGGGTTCTTTGCCGGGAGTCAAAGCAGACAGTGAACTTGAAACAAAAGCATTTATAACTATTTTTCATTTGTTTATTCTATGAGGCATTAGTGTTTTCTCAGGGAGGACTTCTCAAACAAACCACCCAGACTCTCACAGTAGTCGCTCCCCGCTGGTCTCTTAACTAGATTTTACCATCTATCTTACTTTAGCTTGATTCCTCCACTCATATTGTGCATTTAAATGAGTTATTGCATTAACCATATTAATAATATTGACAAGTCTTCAGCAAACATTCGCTAATGAACTAGAGAATCAGATATTTCAGCATCATTGTTTTGTGTCACATTAGTTGGATTGTTTCTACTGAGACTTGGTCCTTTACGCATTATGCATGGAGATGAAGATATATTCATCTTTCCAAAGATGAAATATCCCTTTAATGCATTCTTCAGAAGCAGCGCTTGAAGTATTCCGATCCTTTACCTAAGTAAAAGTACTAATACTACACTGTAAGTCCTGCATTGAAGATGTAACTTTGTCTGTAGGTGTCATCAGGAAAATGTAGTTAAAGCAACACTTGAGAACTTTTTGTACCTCAAAATAATGTTAATAATAATTCATTATTAGACACTCAAAGCGCTTCAGGGGGAGGACTACATCACGTTTCCAAAATCATTTCAGTGGTTCCTCAACTCGTAACAGAGTGAACGGCACTCCTGCATTCGCTTTGCGGCTCTCTACCGGCTATAACCAATAGACAGTTAAAGAAGTGGACCAACAGATCCCGATGTTCTGGACTGGAACCAGTGAAGAATATTAGAAGCTCTTTCCCGGTGATGGCTGAGCGTTACTGCGCAGCCTCCAACTGAGCTTGACGACGTAGATGTGACGTGTGCAACCTGTCTGAGAAATCTCAATCATTCCCAATCAGCAGAGACGGAGAGGTAGGTATATATTAGGAGATAACATATGCAAAGGCTAATTACTGCTAACTAACATGCTAGTTAAAATTAACATAGGCACAGGCTAACTACTGCCTACTTAAATGCTAGTTAACATTAACATAGGCAAAGGCTAATTACTGCTAACTAACATGCTAGTTAACATTAACATTGGCACAGGGTAATTACCGCTAAGTAACATGCTAGTTAACATTAACATAGGCCAGGCTAATTACTGCTAACTAACATCCAAGTTAACATTAACATAGGCACAGGCTAATTACTGCTAACTAACATGCTAGT